>NW_016823818.1:40423-66582 GCF_001698545.2 Rhinopithecus bieti
ACATACATATACACATGCACACACACATATATACACATACACACATACATATACACACGCACATATACATATACATACACACATACACATGCTCATATACACACATGCACATATATACACACATACAATAATACACACATATACCCATGCACACTTACATACACACATATACACACACATGCACACATACACACATATATAGACATACACACATATATAGACATACACACATATACACATGCAAACACATATATACACATACACATATATACAGATATACATACATACACGTGCACATACACCCATTATAGACATACATACATATACACGTGCACATACACATATACACACATAGACATAAACACACATATATACACATATACCACATATACCACATACACACATGTGCACATATACACACATACACGTACAGATACACACATAAACATATACATACACAAATACACATGCACATACACATAGACATGCACACATACACATGCACACACATATGCACATACACATATACACACATACACACATACGTGCATATACACACATATACATACATATACAGACGTACATACACATGTACATATACACATGTACATACACATGTACATATACACACGTACACATACACACATGCACGTGCACATATACACATATATAGGCATATACATACACATGCACACACATATACACATATACACACATACACATACATCATACACACATGCACACATGCACATAGACACACATGCACACACATACACATAGACACACATACACACACGTGCACATATACACATATACACATGCACACACACATACACATGCACATATACACACATAGACACACACATATACACATACACACATATACATACACACATATATACACATACACACATACACATATACCTATATATACACATATACACATACATATACACACAAATCATACACATACACATATACATACATGTATATACATATGCACATACACATATACACACAAATATATACACATACGCGAATACACACAAATATACACACAAGTGCACACACACACTCATGTGCACTAATATATGCACAATATACCCATATACATACATTTACAAATATACAAATACAAATATACACATATAGATATATGCACAAAAACATATACACATATACATATTTACACACATATACACACAAGCTCACACACATACAGAAGCACACACATATACACAGAAGCACACACACATACAAGCAGGCACACACAAACACAAATGCACACATGCATATACACACAGGTGTGCACACACACACACACAACTCAGCGATGGGAGAGGCCCCAGCATGAGGCACCTGCTGGGGTCCAGTTCCACAAAGGATGCAGCATAACTCTGGGGCAGCAACCGCTACACAACAGAGGGCAATCATCCCCATTCTTAAACAAAAAGTGCAAGCAATGGTAATTTATTGCAAGCAATGATAATTTATTGCTATTATACTAAATAGGGTCTCTCCTCTTAGCACTGTGGACACTGTGGCCAGACTGTTCTCTGGGGTGGAGCCGTCCTGGGCACTGCAGGGTGCTGAGCAGCATCCCTGGCCTCCACCCACTCCATGCCAACAGCACCACCATCAGGATAACCACAGATGTCCCCAGACATCATCCATCCCCCAGTCATGATAAACCACAAATGTCACCAGACATCTCCCAGTGTCCCCTGGGGAGCAGGATCAGCCCTAGCTGAGAACCACCACACTAGAACAATGGCAACAAAAATAACCACAAAATCCCAGAATCCGGCAGCACAGCACTGAGCAAGGTCAGTGACACGGGGCCGATGTTGGTGCCTCCGGATCTCACGTTGAAATGTGACCCCCAGTGTTGGAGATGAGGCTGGGTGGGCGGCATTTGGGTTGTGGGGGTGGATGCCTCATGAATAGCTTGGTGCTCTCCCCTCAGGAATGAGTGAGTTCCCACTCTGTTAGTTCACGGACAACCTGGTTGTTAAAAAGAGCCTGGCACCTCCTCCCTCCTTTCTGTGGCTCCCTCTCTGGCCATATGAGATGCCTGCTCCCCCATCACCTTCTGCTATGAGTGGAAGCTTCCTGAGGCCTCACCAGAAGCCCAGCAGATGCTGGCAGCATGCTTGTATGGTCTGCAGAACTGTGAACCAGATAAACTTCTTTGCTTGATAAATCCCTCAGCCTCCGCTCTATTCCTTTATAGCAACACGAAACGGACGATGACAGTCAGGCACGGGGAGACACGCAGAGCTTGACTGGGCCTCAGGTCAGGAAGGAAACTTCCCTTTCTAGTCATATGTGGATGGGGCCTATGTTCACTGGGGAAGTGGCACCTGCAAACCTCAGCTCTTCCATCTGTAAAATGGGCATCTCCACACCCACTTAGCTGAGATCATGGGAGCAAAGGAGAAGCTAAATCCCTAAGGACGCAGCCCCACAATGGGCCCCAGGAAGAGCTTCAGAGAGACAGCCCAGGAGCCAAGTCTCAGCCATAAGCAGAAAGTACTGGAAGGTTTTCCAGGAGCAGACAGCCCTCCTCGGACAGTGGAAAGATGGTAAAGGACGTGAACCCACAATTCACACAAGGAAACAAACCCCCAACCCTAAAAAGAGATGTTCACTTTGGCTTTTAATTTTGAGACAGGGTCTCGCTCTGTCACCCAGGCTGGAGTACAGTGGTATGATCACAGCTCACTGCAGCCTTGACCTCCTGAGCTCAACCGATCCTCCTGCCTCAGCCTCCCCAGTAGCTGGGATTACAGGTGCATGGCACCATGCCTGGCTAATGTTTGTATTTTTTTTTTAGAGATGGGGTCTCACTATGTTGTCCAGGCTGGCCTCAAACTCTTAGACTCAAGCAATCCACCCACCTTGGCCTCCAAAGTGCTGATATGATAGGTGTGAACCACCGTGCCCGGCGGAGTTGTCCAGCTTTAACAAACAACAACAAATGCACCAATAACGAGATTCCACCCTGGCCCCTCGGACTGTCACGGATGGAAGCCTGATGACGCCCAGTGTCTTCTAGGATCTGCGGAATGGGGCCTCTCCGGCACAGATAACAGAGGGTCCCTGGTCAACATTTTGGGAAGAAAAGGTGGTGGCATCGTCGGAACCGAGAATGTGTTACCTGCTGATGTGACGATTCTGTACCTAGGAATTTACTGTAAAGACCTTGTTGGACACATGGGCAAAGATGTCTACCTATATCCTTATCCTTGTTCTGATGGCAGAACTGTGAATGCCTCCACACTGGAACCATCTCAAATCTGCCTACAGAGGTGTGGTTAGGCCACGTTGCATTTCTAGGATGGGTGATGTGCAGTGGTGGCTCGGAGGGCACCCGCAGGCTATGTTAAGTGAAAGAGTTATCAGATGTGTGGTCTCTTTCCTCTCTCTTTCCTTCTTTCTTTCTTTCTTTCTCTTTCTCTTCTCCCTCCCCTCCCTCCCTCCTCCCTCCTCCCCTCCTCACTCCTTCCTTCCTCCTCCTCTTCCTGTCTTTCTGTCTCTTCTCTCGTCTTTCTTTCCTTCCTTCCTGATGGAGTCCCTGCTCTGTCACCAGCTAGAGTGCAGAGGTGCGATCTCGGCTCACTGCAACCTCTGCCGTCCTGGGTCAAGCCAATCCTCCTGTCACCCTTCCAAGCCAGCTGGGATTACAGGCACCACCCTGCACCAACGCCTGGCCCACTTTTTTGTAATTAGTAGAGAGGGGTTCTCACCATGTTGGCAGCGGTCTTGAACTCCTGATTCAGGTGATCTGCCCACTCGTCGGCCTCCCATACAGTGGTGGGATTACACGGTCGTGAGCACTACTCCCGGCTAGTGGCCATTTTATAGCGGTCATATAAAAGACGGACTACCCTACCTATCCGTCCCCCTTGGCCTTTTGTCTTTTGGTCAATGCCACTCTTTGTGCCTCTCTGTTTTTGTTCATTTGTTTTGTTTTGTTTTGTTTATTTGAGATTAGGTCCTGCACCCATCTACCAAGCCTGGGTGCAGTGGGTACATCGCAGCTCGACTGCGCCTCCACCGGTCCTGAGCGTCAAGCGATCCTCCACCTCAGCCTCCCGAGGCTGGGACCACAGGTGCACACCACAACCATCTCTTCACTCTTCTCTCTCTGTGCCGCGCGCAGCGGGCTCTTCGCGCCTGCTGTTGTCCAGGCTGGTTCTTTTAACTCCCGGCCAGCCCTTCCTCCTGCCTCAGCTTCCACGTATCTGGGACTACAGTTGCATGCCACCCATATGCATGCTAGTTACTATTTTTTGTAGAGACCGGGTTCACTATGTTTGGCCCCAGGCTGGGTCGAGAAAGTTTTAATCCTTCAAGAGCGTCGTGAGGACCATCACCACTATCCCGTCATTCCAACACGTTTTCGTTTTCTTTTTTTGTGAGATGGAGCCGCCAGACTGGAGTGCAGTGGCGCGATCTTGGCTCACGCAACCTCCGCCTCCCGGGTTCAAGCGATTCTCCTGCCTCCTCGCTTGCGTCCGCATCATCACCACACCCGCTTTTTTTCTGTTCCTTTTGTTTTTAAGACGTACACATCTATGCTGGGCCATGGGTGGGTCAGCTCGTATATCCCCCCAGCACTTTTGGGAGGCCCGACGGGCGTGAGTCACGAGGTCATAGGAATCAGAGACCATCCTGGCTAACACGGTGAACCCGATGCGCGTCGCGGCGGCGCCGTCCATGTCTACTAAAAAATTATAAACAAAAACTAGCCAGGCGAGGGGTGGGCGTCTGTAGTCCCAGCTACTCGGGAGGCTGAGGCAGGAGAAGGCGTAAACCTGGGAGGCACAGAGCTGTGCAGGCGCTGAGACCGCCCACTGCACTCCGCTGGTAGGCGCAACAGAGTGAGACTCCGTTCAAAAAAAAAAAAAAAAAAAAAAAAGAGTTAGCATTCTGTCACCCAGCACCAGACTACAGTGGCCCCTTCTTCTCTCACTGCGAGCTTGAACTCCTGGTCTCAAGCGATCCTCCCCCATCAAGCTCCCAAAGTGCTGAGATTCACGGCAGGGGCTGAGCCACTGTGCTTGGAGAATTCCAGAACTGTTTCATCAACTTAAAGGAAACCTGTCGGACATTAGCAGTCCACACCGGCCCCTCCAACACACATCGCCATGTTCTCTGTGGTCTGCCTGTTACTGGACTTTCTGTTGGTTTCTGCTTTTTTTTTTTTTCTCTTTTTTTTTGAGACAGAGGTCTGCCCCTGTGGCCCAGGCTGGATGCAGGGAAAGGAATCTTGGCTCATGCAACCTCTGCCTCCTAGGTTAAAGCAATCTTCTCCATCAGCCACCCTCAGTAGCTGGACTACGGCACCACCCCGGCCTAATTTTTTGATTTTTAGTAAGATGTGGGTTTCACCATGTGGCCAGGGCTGTCTCGAAACTCCCAACCTCAGGTGATCCACCTGGCTTGGCCTCAAAGTGCTGGGATACAGGCCTGAGCACCCCAGTCGGCCTGGCTGCCATTTCATGAAATAGGGTTGAGGGGGACCACAGCTCTGAGCCCACTCCCCTACCATGTTTCTGTCCCTGATGGAGGAGGCGGGACTAGTCTGGAGGGAAGCAGCTAGAAGACGGTAAGAGGTTCTCTGTGCCCGTCCCCGTCAACAGCTGCATAGGCCTCGGATCAAGTTGCTTCTGTCTGTTTGTGGAGAACCTATCTAAAAATGGGATTGGGGCTGGGTGGTGGCTCACACCGTAATCCCCAGCATGTTCGGAGGCCGAGGTGCGGCGATCACCTGACGGTCAGGAGTTCGAAACCCAGCCTGGGCCGACGTGGAGAGAAGAGTTAGAGTCTGTTCATCGGCGAACCCGACTCTACCAAAAATACAAAATTAGCTGGCATGGTGTCGGGCGCCTGTATCCCCAGCTACTCAGAAGGCTGAGGCGGAGACGCTTGAACCTGGGAGGCAGAGGTGCAGTGAGCCGAGATCAACACCACCGCACCCAGCCTGGTGACAGAGCAAGACTGCATCTTTGAAACAAGAGCTCAAGCAACAAACAAACAATAAAAGTACGACTGCGCGGCATTTCCCCTCTCAACGTCGATGCAGAGGGCGAATTAATTCTGTCTGGAGAGGCGGAAAGGCACTGCATGAATGGGACATACCGCGGGCACCACGTATGCAAAGGGGCGAATTAATTCTTTCTGGAAAGAGGCCGGAAGGCACTTGCATGAAGGGTAACATACCGCGGGCACTACGTATGCAGAGGGGCGAATTAAATTCTTTCTGGAAAGGCCCGGAAAGGCACTGCATGAATGGGAGCACTACCGCGGGCACCCACGATGCAAATGGGCGAATTAAATTCTTTCTGCGAAGAGGCGGAAAGGCCACTGCCATGAATGGAAATAATACCGCGGGACCATCGTATGCAAGGGCGAATTAAATTCTTTCTGGAAGAGGCCGGAAAGGCACTGCCATGAATGGACATACCGCGGGCCACCACGTATGCCAAAGGGGCGATTAAATTCTTTCTGGAAGAGGCCGAAGGCCTGCATGATAGGACCTACCGCGGGCACGCACGGAATGCAAAGGGGCGAATTAAATTTCTTCTGGAAGAGGCCAGAAAGGCACGGCATGAATGGGATATTGACTGTCCGGCACCACGGTATGCAAAGGGGCGAATTAAATCTTTCTGGAAAGGCCCGGAAGGCACCTGCATGAATGGGACATACCGCGGGCACCACGTATGCAAAGGGGCGAATTAAATTCTTTCTGGAAGAGGCCAGAAAGGCACTGCATGAATGGGATATACCGCGGGCACCACGGACCAGCTGCTGCAAGCTACGGCCAGAGTTCTGCCACCTCGGGGAGGCCTGGGTATCCTGAGACGAGAGATGCTGCCTTCTCACCTCGGGTGCCTGGTCCGGCCCAGAGCCTGTCACACCTGGGCTGGTGCAGTCCAGGTGAAATCCGCCCTGCCAGCCACCCCCACCATCTCCCTGGGGGGCCCCTGCTGGGCCTGCATTCTGACATCATGCCTTCAAACTCAACGGTGAGGCTGCAGGAACACGCATCCCATGTGACGCTGAAGATGGGGCTTGGGGCTGACTTTGAGCCCTTCCTCTCCCTCTCTCTTTTCTCACTACAATGTTGTGCCACCATCACCACCATCCTCTCCAGAACTTTCTCCTCTTCCCAAACTGAAACTCTGTCCCTGTGAAACACTCACTCCCTGTCCCCCTCCCCAGCCTCCCGGCATCCCCCATCCTACTTCCTGTCTCTGTGAATCTGACGACTCTAGGGACCTCCCAGAAGTGGGATCACACAGGACACGTCCTTTCGTGTCTGGCTCCTCTCACTGAGCGTGAGGTCCTCGAGGTTCATCACGCTGCAGCCTGTATCTGGATTCCCTTCCTTTTCATGGCTGAGTAATATTCCACTGTCTGGTTGGACCATGCTGTGTTTATCCACTGATGGACGCCTGGGGTGGCAGAATTCCACCCTGGAGTTGTTGGGAATCATGCCGCTGTGCACATGTGTGTGCAAACACCTCTTTGAGTCCCTGCTGTCGGTTCTGTGGGATCTATACCCAGGAGTAGGATTGCTGGGCCCTATGGTAACTCCATGTTTACCCATGTGAGAAGCCGCCAGGCTGGGCCTTGTTCCAGCCCCACCAGCCGCGCACGAGGGTCTGTTTCTCCACCTCCTCTCCTGCTCTTCTCCGAAACCGCACTTGTTATCTGAGCCTCAGTGTCCTATTAAATAGGCACAGGGTTCCTCCAAGGCTGCTGGCAGGCCCTGTGAAAGGCTGTCAGCTCCAGCTGCTGTTAGCCTTAGAGGCACAATGGTTATCTCTGAGCTGTCAGGGAACCAGGGAAGAAAGGCTGGTTGGAGTCTCTCTTTCTTTTTTCTTTTTCTTTCTTTCTTTTTAGACAGGGTCTTGCTCTGTTGCCCCGGCTGGAGTGCAATGGCACCATGATAGCTCACTGCAGCCTGGACCTCCTGGGCTCAAGCCGTCCTCCCACCTCAGCCTATGGAGTAGCTCTCTCTTTCTTTTTCTTTTCTTTTTTTTTTTTTTTTTTTTTACAGAAACGTTGTGTTTAATGGTAAAGCTTAGCACACCCCAGCCCCAGGAATGGCGTGGAGCTGTAGCAGAAACAGGCAGGTGGCCCCCATGGAGCCTCACATGGCGAAGAGGATAAGGAAGGCGATCATCACATGGAAGAGCCCCATGACCTCAGACAGGGCAAAGTCCAGAATGGCACAGAAGAAGAGCCGCTGCTTGAGAGACAGGTTCCTGGCATAGCCAATGATCAAGTTGCCCAACACTGTTCCAATGCCAGCCCCTGAACCTGCCACACCAATTCTGGCTGCCCCAGCACCAATCAACTTGGCTGCTGTGTCAATGTCCCAGGAGACAACACTGGTCTGGAACTCCCGTCTGGCCACCTGGAGTGGGAAAGCTGCTGTAGGAAGGCTGTTTAGATGAATTCACCGGGCTGTTCAAGAAGGAGGCAGATGGGAGGCTGAGGCAGGAGAATGGCCTAAAACTCGGGAGGCAGAGCTTGCAGTGAGCTGAGATACGGCCACTGCACTCCAACCTGGGCGACAGAGTGAGACTCCGTCTCACAGAAAAAAAAAGAAGGAGGCAGACACAGGCCTGATTAGCCCCCTGGTACAACAGCGGATCGGAGCTGGAGAAATGAGCAATGCCCCGGTGGTCTGCATTTTTTCAGTCGTTGGTAACTAACATGAATTGATAACGCCATATCAAGATTGCCATCACCTCTCCCAGCACTGGGAGGAAATACCCCTCCACACTGCCCAGCCCACAACCCTGCCTATTGCTGGCTCCCGGCCCCAAGTCACCTGCACTCCCCCCTTTTTCTTTTTTTTTAGACAGGGTCTTGCTCTGTTGCCCAGGCTGGAGTACGGTGGCACCATGATAGCTCACTGCAGCCTGGACTTCCTGGGCTCAGGCCATCCTCCCACCTCAGCCTCCAGAGTAGCTGGGACCACAGGTTGGCAACACCCTATTCAGCTAATTAAAACTTTTTTTTTGTAGAGACGGGGCCTTGCTGTCGCCAGGAACTCCTGGGTTCAAGCAATCCTCCTGCCTCGGCCTCCCAAAGTGCTGGGATTATGGGTGTGAGCCACAGCGCCCGGCTCTAGTCTTTTTGGGTGTCCCTTGGGAGTGATCTGGAAAGCTTTGGGGAAGTGCACAGAGCAGAATGGGCGCCTCCTCAGGGCGTGTGGACACGCAGACACATGCAGACACACACAGGCACATGCCGGCACACACAGGCAGACACACACACACAGGTACACGCAGACACACGCAGGCGTACATAGGCAGACATACACAGACACACGCTCACACACGTACACGCAGACACATGCAGGCACATGCAGGCAGACACAGACACACGCTCACACAGGTACATGCAGACACATGCAGGCACACGCAGGCAGACACAGACATGCTCACACACAGGTACATGCAGACACACACACGGCTCACCCACAGGTACACGCAGAAAGCACGCAGGCCACACGCAGACATGCCCACACATGGGTACACGCAGACCACATGCAGACCAGATTCACACACATGCCTCACACACAGGTACACGCGACACAACGCAGGCACAAGACACATGCTCACACACAGGTACACGCAGACACAGACATGCCACACACAGGTAGACGCAGACACACGCAGGCACACGCAGAACAGAGATGCCTCACACACAGATAACACAGACACACAGCACACGGCAGGTCAGACACAGACACGCTCACACACAGGTTACACGGAGACAGCAGGCACACGCAGCGCGACGCACCCCACTCACAACACAGGTCATGCAGACACAGCACAGGCACACACAGGCAGACATAACACCGCTCACACACGGGTACACGCAGACACACGGCAGAACCAGATACACACAACGCTCACACACAGGTACATGCAGACACACGCAGAACCAGACACACAGACGCAATGCACACACCACAGACACATGCAGCACAGGCACGTGCTCCCAGAGCAGGAGTCTGTCAGGCTGGTGGATATCCAGACCAGCGCTCTTCCCCCAACCCCACCGGCATGGGAAAAGCGGCCTCGGAGACCGTGCAGGCACGCAGCCCGGATGGCCCCCAGAGGACCGCAGCAAAAACAAACCACGCCGGGATCGATTCCAGCAGAAAACCCTTCGACCCAGGCCTGCAAACGCGGGTTGTGCTGGGAATCTGCCCTGGGGTGGGGCTGTCCCACTCCTCCCAGAGTTCGCTGTGGTCCCTGGATGCTTTGCCCTGAACAGGAGGACAGGGCGGGAGGCCCGCAGCGGTTGGGGGATGGGCATGCAGCAGCTGGCTGGCCGCCCTCACGCGTCCTGGGAAAACAGGAACCTTGGGGACGAACTTTGGGTCTTTTAAATGAAATTAATTAATTTAAGAAACAGGGGTCCTTGCTTCAGCTCGCGCAGGGCTTGGAGTTGGCAGTGGTTGCCATCACTGCAGCCTCTACTTCCTGGGCTCAAGCGATCCTCCCACCTCAGCCTCCTGAGTAGCTGGGACTACAGGTGCGCACCACCACACCCGGGTAATTTTTTTTTTTTTTTTTTTTTTGAGACAGAGTCTCGCTCTGTCGCCCAGGCTGGAGTGCAGTGGCCAGATCTCAGCTCACTGCAAGCTCCGCCTCCCAGGTTTATGCCGTTCTCCTGCCTCAGCCTCCCAAGTAGCTGGGACTACAGACGCCCACCACCTCGCCTGGCTAGTTTTTTGTATTTTTTAGTAGAGACGGGGTTTCACCGTGTTAGCCAGGATGGTCTCAATCTCCTGACCTCGTGATCTGCCCATCTCGGCCTCCCAAAGTGCTGGGATTACAGGCTTGAGCCACCGCGCCTGGCCTAATCTGTGTAATTTTTAAAACTTTTTTTACAGATGGGGTCTCCCTGGATTGCCCAGGCTGGTCTCAAACTCCCAAATGCAAACGATCCTCCTGCCTCGGCTTCCTGAGTAGTTAAGACTACAGGAGTGCGGCACCACCCTGGCTAATTTTTAAAATTTGTTCTAAAGACGGGGTCTCGCTATATTGCCCAGGCTTGTCTCAAACTCCTGGGCTCAAGTGATCCTCCCGCCTCAGCCTCCCAAAGTGCTGGGATTACAGGCGTGGGCCTCTGCACCCGGCCTGAATTTGTTCTTAACTCATTCACGCTACATGAGTCACCAGGGCTGTCCCGTGTTCAAAGTTCCAGTAAGTCTTTGTACTCCTGTTGGCAGGGTCAGGACAAGGTCCACCTCGCAGGCTGGGGCCGTGGGGGCAGTAAGTTCAGTCTCTGTGTTGCATAACCAATCACCACCCGTGTGGTGGCTTCCAACACCATCCACTTACTATATCACAGTTTTGGGGGATCAGGAGTCTGGGAACAGCCAAGCCAAGGCCTCTGCTCAGGGTCCCCCCAGGGCTGCAGTCTGGGTGTTGGACGGGGTTGTGTCTCATCTGAGGCTCGGCTGGGGAAGGCTCCTCATTCAGCATTCCCTCAAGCTGTTGGGACCATTTGCCTCCCTGTGGTTGTAGGACCAGGGTCCCTGTTTCCTTGCTGGCTGTTGCCTGGGGGACACTCCCAGCTCCTAGGGGCCACGCTTGGGTCCTAGCTATGAGGCCCTTCTTGGGCCTTCTCACAATGTACTGCTCACTTCTTCATACCAGGAACCAGCAGGGGCGTGTCTTCCCATGACTCTGCTAAGCTAGAGTCTTCTGGCTGGGTGTGGTGGCTCATGCCTGTAATCCTAGCACTTTGGGAGTCTGAGGCAGGAGAATTGCTTTAAGCCAGAGGCAGAGGTTGCAGTGAGCCGAGATCATACCACTGCACTCCAGCCTGGGCGACAGAGCGAGGGAATAAATCTAAAAAGAAAACATAGAACATCCCTATATAAAATGTTATGGCGTTATTTTCCCTTTTTTTTTTTTTTTTTTTTTTTTTTATATGAAGTCTTGCTGTTACCCAGACTGGATTGCAATGGCATGATCACAGCTCATTGCAGCCTCGACCTCCCAGGCTCCAGATCCTCCCACCTCAGCCTGTCAAGTAGCTGGGGCCACAGGTACGCACCACCACGCCCGGCAAATTCTTTTATTTTTTTTGTAGAGACGGTGGTCTCATTGTTGCCCAGGCTGGTCTTGAACTCTTGGGCTCAAGCAATCCTCCCACCTCGGCCTCCCAAAGTGCTGAGATTACAGCCGTGAGCCACCATGCCCGGCCTCACGCTTGTCTTATTCAGCATTATGACATCATAGAGGGTGCTGATTCTTACAGGTTTTGAGGGTCTGAGGGTTTTGAGGCTCAGAGATTTGCTGAGACTCAGGTAGACGTAGGCAGAACTGGGACCAATTCCCCGTTAGAGCTGGGGACCCTCAGAGAACCCAATACGGGACCCAGGGGACCGAGGGCAGCCTGGTGCTGACTCCTTACTCACCCTGCTCACTACTCTATTTTAGGAAGCGATTTGCATTTTTCTATTTGATTGAATCTCTTCCTGAATGCTGGCTCCGATTCTTTGTGGAATGAGGCAGAATATAAATAAATCAACAGAAAACGGTGCTCCAGCCATGAGTGAGAGACTGCCCGTCCTGCAGGGCCGAAGGAATGCACGAGCAACGTCCGCTCAGGGTTAGGCTCAACGGCCGGTAGCCCCAGGTTTCATGGCTAACCAGGCCGGAGAAGCTGGGCAGAAAAGCACCTGTTTGCAGCTCCTGTTCAGTGGGGTTTCTCCCCCTCAGCCCTGTGGACATTGGGGCTGGATCCTTCTCTCTGGGGTGGGGCTGTCCTGGACACCGCAGGGTGCTGAGCAGCGTCTCTGGCCTCCACCCACTCCCTGCCAGGAACCCCTCAACACCCCGAGACCAAGAATCATCAGCTTCCAAACGTTAACATGCCCAAGTAGGGAAACCATGCTAAAGGAATTTAGCTAAGGTCACAGAGCTGGGAAGGGGTGGATCGGGGCCTCAAACCCCTGGCTCCTGGCCCCCTAGGGGCCGAGCTGTGGGGATTTGGATCCCAGACTGACCCCCGGCATGGAAAACCACCAGCGTGGAGCGGCGCCAGACCTGCTTGTCTGTCGCTTGTCTGCGAGAGGCCAGGAAATGGCTGGGAGAGGGAGAGACGGTTAAACGAAAAAACATCCCAAGAATGCACACTGCTCGTCTCCGGCCCTGGCAGCCCGCCCCGCCGGTGCCTGCAGCAGAGGGTCCCATGATTTTGGGCTCCGCCTCAGCATCTGCGGGATGGGTGCCACTGGGCGGGCAGGTCCAGACCTCGCCAAGGTCTGCACAGGGGTCACCCAGACACACCTGACTCAGACCATGTGGCTCAGTTTGTTTTGAAATTTCACTGCCCAGTGTAACAGGGCCGAGGCCACTCCCAGCGCGGCTGGCTCCGGTCCGGGTCTCTGTGTCCTGCAGCTCAGGGTGGCCGGGGCGGGCGGGAGGACAGGCACCTGGCACCCACCCAGACCTGCACCCTGGCCATCAGGCTGCCCCGGGAAGCCAGGCGGCCGGGAAGATAAATGGCAGAGTCAACAGGGCGGGTGCAGGAAAGGACGCTCCCTATGTGCTTCTGAAGCCCTGAGCACACAGCCCTGTCGGTTGGGAATCTGGAGTGTTTTCCTCTGAGGTCTGCAAGTGTTTATGGTAACAAGAGGAGGGAGGAGGGCACAGGGACGGCCGCTGCTGGGCAGCAGCTCCACCTGCTGGTCACCTTCCTCGGTGACACCCAAGGACAAGCTGCCGATCGAAGGGGCTTTGGCAGAAATACGGGGAGCAGGGGACGCACCCCCACGGACAGGGGCTTTTCTGGTTGCCAGACGTGAAGATGACGGGTCTGACATCCCCATTTCCCAGGAACTCTGTGGATGGGTGTCCTGGGGCTGCCGTAAGAAAGTGCCACAAATGGGGGGTTGGAAGGCGAGAACTTAAAACCACAGATACAGATCCTCTCCCAGTTCTGGAGGCCAGAAGTCCCAAATCACGGGGTCTGCAAGCCTGTGCTCCCTCCAGAGGCTCCAGGGGAGGACCCTTCCTGCCTCCTCCAGCTCTGGGCGTGCAGGTGTCTCTCGGCTTGTGTCCTCCTCCCTGGACACCCAGCCAGACTCCACTGGAAATTTAAAAAAAAAACGTTGCACCCCCCAGTGCCCATCCCAGAACACCCACTCAATAAACGCTGGAGGAACTCCCGGGGCAGGGGAATGCAGGTGTGTCCAGGGGTCAGGGCCTAAACACACAGCTAAGTGAGTCCTGCCGACCCCACCAGCCCCAGTCCTGGCCCCTGATATTGGTCCCGGCCTGGCCTGCTCACCCCTTCATACCTTTCTGTCTAAGAGGCAGGGATAGGACGCGGCCCTGCTGCTCTCTGCCTGGTTTTTTTTTTTTTTTTTTTTTGACTGAGTCTCACTCTGTCGCCCAGGCTGGAGTGCAGTGGTGCCATCTCCACTCACTGCAACCTCCACCTCTTGAGTTCAAGAGAGTCTCCTGCCTCAGCCTCCCAAGTAGCTGGGACTACAGGCGCACTCCACCATGCCCAGCTAATTTTTGTATTTTTAGTAGAGACAAGGTTTTGCCATGTTAGCCAGGCTTGTCTCGAACTCCTAACCTCAGGGGACCTGCCCACCTCAACCTCCCAAAGTGCTGGGATTGCAGGCGTGAACCACAATGCCCGGCTCTCTGCCTGGTTCTGTTTTATTTTATTTTAGAGACAAGGTCTTGCTGTTACCCAGGCTGGACTGCAGTGGTGCAATCACAGCTCACTGCAGCCTTGAACTCTTGGCCTCAAGGGATCCTCCCCTCTCAGCCTCCCAAGTAGCTGGGACTATAGGTGCCACCAAGCCCAGTTAATTTTTACTTTTTTTTTTTTTGAAACAGAGTCTCAGTCTGTCTCCCAGGCTGGAGTGCAGTGGCGCAATCTTGGCTCACTGCAACCTCTGCCTCCTGGGTTCAAGCGATTCTCCTGCCTCAGCCTCCCGAGTAGCTAGGATTACAGGTGCGTGCCACCATGCCTGGCTAATTTTTGTATTTTTAGTAGAGATGGGGTTTCACCATGTTGGCCAGGATGGTCTTGAACTCCTGATCCCAGACAACCCACCCGCTTCGGCCTCCCAGAGTGCTGGGATTACAGGCGTGAGCCACTGCGCCCGGCAATTTTTACATTTCTTAAGAGACAGAGTCTCATTATGTTGCCCAGGCTGGTCTTGAATTCCTGGGCTCAAGTGATCTTCCCACCTCAGCCTCCCAAAGTGCTGGGATTACAAGCGTGGGTCACCGTGCCTGGCCTCTGCCTGGTTGTTGAGGCAGAGACTGGTGTCTTCTTCCCTCGTCTTCCCCCCGTATCAGGCCTCAAGAAAGACTTACATGAACCCTGTGGGAACATGCACTAGGACGTCCCTCACCAGAAGTGCCTTCACTGCAGGCCCAGCCTGAAAGTGATTAATCTCTGCTTCCACCTCTCCCTTCCCCCAACAGTTTGTCTAAAAGTGCCTAGTGGCCTGGGTGACAGACTGACGAGGTGTCTCTCGGGTGGCCTGGAGCACCGGCTGTCAATTCCTTCACTTGCAAATTACCCAGGAGGGGTTAGCAGAGATACTGAGTTCCCAAACCACAGGGGGGTGAGAACAGGTCTGAGGCTGTGGGGTGGGACATGGGGGCCCCCTCCCTGGTCCCTGGTGTTGTTCACCAAACACAGCAGCAAAGCTGTGTCTGCAGCCAGGACACCTGCAGTCAAGCTCCTGGCTGCACTCCCAAAGCCCACTTCTGCAGGGGTTTGCCCCCCACCCTGCAGGGATGGGACACCTCCCCTTCTCCTCAAGGGTGGGGACACTGTGACATGATCCTCAACAAGATGCCTGACCAGGCCCCATTCACTGTGCATCACCCAACAGGTGTCAGAACAATGCATGAACCATGATATGGTCTAAGATGTAGGCTCTGCTCAAGGTAGGCACAACTGTGTGGAATAAAATATCAAGGTTTCACAAGGTGACAAGTGGCCAGTTGCTCGAGTTGTGTTAGAGAAACAGAGAATGTCTGGGACGGGACGGGGAGGTGAGAACAGTTTGTGGAGGGTATGGCATGCAGCCTGTGCCCTATAACCCTCGCTTTAAGCCAGGATGCCAGCATCATCCTATGTCACCTACCACCCATCTCTTGAAGTCATTGCCAAAGTGAAAAAGCAAAATGGAAATACTTTGCCAAAGGGACGAGAGACAAAAAGTTGAGGTCCTTAATATATAAAGATCTCCAACAAATCAATAAAGGTGAACAAACCAGCTTAATAAATGTGGGATCCTGGATCAGATCATGGAACACAAAAGCACAGGGAAATGGAAAAAAGGATGAAATTTGAATCAGCCCTGTACTTAATATTGTAGCAAGGTTGATTTTTTTAGTGGTGATAAATGTTCTGTAGTTATGGAAGATGTCAGCCAATGGGAAGCCAATGGTGTAAGGGAACACTCTGTACTATTTTTGCACCTCTACTGTAATTCACAAATTATCTCAAAATTTAACAAATAAATTGTTAAAAGTGAACATAATCCACAAAAAGCATTATAAATGTTCATTATGAAAAATGTCAAGCTCTCCAGTAATAAAAAAGATTATAGATCATACAATCAGATGTTACTTTTAGCCTTTAAATGACATTTTTTTTTTTTTTTGAGACAGGGTCTAGCTCTGTTGCCCAGGCTGAAGTGCAGTGGTGCAATCACGCCTTACTGTAGCCTTGACTTCCTGGGGTCAAGGGATCCCCCTACCTCCACCTTCCAAGTAGCTGGGACTACAGGTGCATGCCACCATGGCTGGCTAATTGTTAATTTATTTTATTTTATTTTATTTATTATATATATTTTTTGAGACGGAGTCTCGCTCTGCCGCCCAGGCTGGAGTGCAGTGGCGCAATCTCGGCTCAGTGCAAGCTCTGCCTCCTGGGTTCACGCCATTCTCCTGCCTCAGCCTCCTGTGTAGCTGGGACTACAGGCGCCCGCCACTGCACCTGGCTAATTTTTTGTATTTTTAGTAGAGACGGGTTTCACGGTATTAGCCAGGATGGTCTCGATCTCCTGACCTCGTTATCTGCCTGTCTTGGCCTCCCAAAGTGCTGGGATTACAGGCGTGAGCCACTGCGCCCGGCCATTTTTTGTTTGAGACAGAGTCTTGCTCTGTCACCCAGGCTGGGGTGCAGTGACGTAATCTTGGCTCACTGCAACCCCCATCTGCCAGGTTCAAGTGATTATCCTGCCTCAGCTTCCCGAGTAGCTAGGACTGCAGGTGCAAGCCACCACGCCCAGCTATTTTATGTAGTTTTAGTAGAGATGGGGTTTCACCATGTTGGCCAGGATGGTCTTGATCTCTTGACCTCAGGTGATCTGCCCACCTTGGTCTCCCAAAGTGCTGGAATTATAGGCATGAGCCACCATGCCCAGCCAAATTGTTAAATGTTTTTGTAGAGATGGGGTCTTGCTATGTCGCCCAGTTTGGTCTCAAACTCCTGGGCTCAAGCAATCCTCCTGCCTCAGCCTCCCAAAGTGCTGAGAATATAGGCATGAACCACTACACCTGGTCCAACTGGCAAGTATTTTTTTAAAATAGATAATATCCAGGGATGGTCAAGGTGTGATAAATCATGGACTAGCACACAGTGGGTGGAGGACACTGGAATAACTGTTCTTGTAAGCAAGCCTTCCTCTGGAAAACTGTCCTAAGGATATGCTCATAGGATTGTGCAGAGGTGCACACACAAGCACTTTCCTGAAGCATTATTATGGATAAAGGTAAACAAATAATAAACAACTTAGATGCCTTGCTTGAGCCCAGGAGTTCCAGGCTGCAGTGAGCCCTGATGGCGGTACTGTACTCCTATTTAATTTAGGAGATTAGTTCAGTAATCTATGGTACAAACATAAGATAAAACACTTAACATTCACTAAAAAGGATGTTGCAAATCTGTATTTGAAAATGTGGAAAGATTCCCATAATATATTGCTAAATTTAAAAAAAACCCCAACAAATTAAAGAAGAGTGTCAATAGTATGAGTCTATTATTATTCAGAAAAGTCCATACATGTGTGGGTATAGTGCATATTTTTTAACACTACATGTTTGGAAGAACTAAAAGTCATCAGGACAGGCTGAAGAAGAAGTTGGCTCCAGGATTGGGATAGAAAAAATATTATATCTCTGGAGCATATTTTTTGTGCCAGAAAGTAAGGAAACTCAAAGAATTATGGCAATGTATCAGAAGGACACAGAGCCAGCGTGGCTGGGTGCCAGTGGTTCATGCTTATAATCCTACCACTTTGGGAGGCTGAAGTGGGAGGATGGTTTAAGGTCAGGAGCTCAAGACCAGCCTGGGCAACATAGGGAGACCCCCATCTCTGAAAAGAATTAAAAAAAAAAAAAATAGCAGTGGCACGTGACTGTAGTTCCAGCTACTAGGGAGGCTGAGGTGAGAGGATTGCTAGAGACCAGAAGTTTGAGGCTGCAGTAAGCTGTGATTGCATCACTGTACTCCAGCCTAGGTGACAGGCAAGAGACCTTGTCTCCAAAAAAAAAAAAAATTAGCCAGGCATGGTGGTGTGTCCCAGCTACTTGGGAGGCGGAGGAGGGAGGATCACTTGAGCCCAGGAGGTTGAGGCTGCAGTGAGGCATGATTGCACCACTGCACTCCAGCCTGGGTGATAGGGCAGACCCTGCCTCAAATAAAGAATAAGAGAGAGGGATGGAAGGAAAGGGGAAAGAAGGAAGGAAGGGAGGGAAGGGCGGGCCTTGTTCTTAGAAAAAGTCCACCAAGATCTTTAGGGTTAACGGGGCATGATGTCTCCAGCTTGATTTCAAATGACTGGAAATAAATTAATATACATACATGTGTAAGTACATGCATATAATTCTGTGTATATATAACTGCATAATGATATATCTAGTATATATGCCATATAAGTAACTATCTTTCTGTGTATATATAGATATATACACACATGTCCACCTGCAATTTATACATAAATACAGAGACACACATAAATGTGTATACACACACACGGTGAACGATGGAATGAGTGAGAGAACAATAAAATAAAAAAATAGGGCAAGTGTAAACAGTTGGCATATTTGAGTAGAAAGAGTATATGAAGTGACTGCATCTATTCTTGCAACTTCTCAGTAAGTTCGAAACGATATTGAAAACAGCCAGTTAGAAATAGGCAGCCTGGAAAAGATTTTAATAGTCTTCATCCCCAGACTGGGATTACCAGGGGAACTTATCCTTTTAAAAATAAAATGGAGACATCATTCATATACCATAAAATTCACCCTCATAAAGTGTAAAATTCAGTTTTTAAAAAATTTTATTATTATTTTTTGAGACAGTCTTGCCCTGTCGCCCAGACTGGAGCGTAATGGCGTGATCTCGGCTCACTGCAACCTCTGCCTCCCGGGTTCAAGCGATTCTCCTGCCTCAGCCTCCTGAGTAGCTGGGATTACAGGTACCCGCCACCACGCCCGGCTATTTTTTGTATTTTTAGTAGAGACAGGGTTTCACCATGTTGGCCAGGCTGGTCTCGAACTCCTGACCTCGTGATCCACCCACTTTGGCCTCCCAAAGTCCTGGGACTACAGGCGTGAACCACTGCACCCAGCCAAAATTCATTGATTTTTCAGTATCCCTTTTCTTTAAACCTTTGTGTGTTTTCTGAAAAAAATTTTAGCAACGAGCCAGTGTTACTTTTGTAAACGTAAAGTTGTACTGTTTAGATGATGAAAAACGGACCTCTCACCCCCTTTGTAGACTGTGGAACCTGGGCTAGCTCAGCACAGCCTTGCAGCCATCATGATGGGGTGAGATCGGGGAGGACTAAGAGCTCCCACCTTCCACTGTCCCACCCTCCAGCTTTGCCCACTCCAGCCCAAGCTGTGTGGCAAGACCCCTTGTTGGTGCAGGTGCTGGGGGCTGGCGGCAGCTGGCATTCCCACCTTCTAGAGTGACTTTCACACTCCCTGATGAGTTTCCCATTCTGCTCAGCAGGCCCATAAATTCAAAGCAAGGGCCGCAAATGGGGAACCTGGGATGGCACGTCTGGCTCGGGGAGCTGGGAGCCAGTGGGGCCAGACAAGCTGCTGGTGACCTCGGTGTCCCAAGAGCTCAGCTGAGGCTGAAAAGGAAGGATAGGGAGGGAAGGACACTCACAGACTCTGGAAATGAGTGCAAATCCCAGCCCTGACATTTGACAGCCAAGGGCTCAAGTGAAAAAGGAGGTAGAATGTACACATACACGCACGCAGGCATCCCTCAATGGGAACTCAGAGTGAATATCATGTGTAGATCCAGTAGAATGTCACCTTGGGCCAGGCACGGTGGCTCACACCTGTAATCCCAGCACTTTGGGAGGCCGAGGCGGACAGATCACTTGAGGTCAGGAGTTCGAGACCAACCTGGCCAATATGGCAAAACCCCGACTCTACTAAAAATACAAAAAATTAGCCAGGCATGGTGGCAGGTGCCTGTAGTCCCAGCTACTCAGGAGGCTGAGGCAGGAGAATCGCTTGAGCCTAGGAGGCGGAGGTTGCAGTGAGCAGAGATCGTGCCATTGTACTCCAGCCTCCAGCCTGGGTGACAGAGCGAGACTCCATCTCAAAAAAAAAAAAAAAGTCACCTTGAAATCATAATGAAAGTGGAGAATCCTGGCATCCACTACCACGCCAGGTGATCAAACTCATCAGCAGTAAGTCATGCGGCTACCGTGTGCCCTTGATAGGATGTGATGAGAAGGCCCTCGCATCTGAGGTTTTTCTCCCCAAAACTCAACACTCCAGTCTGACCATGAGAAAAACACTGGACGAATCCAATAGAGGGACAACCTACAAAACACCTGACCAGACCTCCTCAAGACTGTTCTGGGCATCAGAAACAAGAACGCCGGAGAAACTGCCTCAGCCCTGAGGAGCCAGAGAAACAGAATGACTTCTTAGGATGGCTGGACAGGTGGATGGATGGGTGGACAGATGGATGGGTGGGTGGACAGATGAATGGGTGGGCAGGTGGACAGACGGATGGGTGGGTGGGTGTGTGACTGGGTAGATGGGAGGGTATGTGGATGGATGGGTAGATGAGCCTATGGGTGGATGGGTGAATGGGTGGATGGATAGGTGGATGGGTAGGTGGAAGGATGGATGAGTGGATGTATGGCTGGCTGACTGGCTGGCTGGATGGATGGATAGATGGATGGATGGGTAGGTGGGTGGATGGATGGATAGATGGATGGATGACTAGGTGGGTTGGTGGTTCGGTGGATGGATGGATAGATGGATGGATGGATGGATGGATGGATGGATGGATGGATGGATGGATAGGTGGATGGATGGATAGATGGATAGGTGGATGGATAGATGGATGGATGGATGGATGGATGGGTGGATGGATGGATGGATAGGTGGATGGATGGATAGATGGATAGGTGGATGGATGGATGGATGGATGGATGGATGGATGGATAGGTGGATGGATGGATAGATGGATGGATGGATGGATGGATGGATGGATGGATGGATGGGTGATTGATGGGTGAGTGAATGTATGGATGGTGGATGGCTGGGTGGTTGGATGATTGCATGGAAGGCTGGATGAATGGTGGATGCATAGATGCATGGATGGATGGTGAATGGATGGATGGATGGATGGATAAGTGGATGGATGCCTGGGTGGATGGCTGAATGAATGGATGGATGGATGGATGGTGGGTGGGTGGTTAGGTGGATAGATGGATGGATGGGTGGATAAGAGGATGGATGCCTGGGTGAATGGCTGGATGAATGCTGGATAGATGGATGGATGGAGGATGGGTGGCTACAGACAGACAAGTTAGAAAGGTAGATGTCAGATGAAATAGTTACAGATGCACACACTCACCTTTATGCATACATGCATGCACACACATATATTCCCACACATATCTTCCATACAAATGCAGATATTTTCACACATGTATTTCCTAGGACTTTCCTGAATTTAAGTTTTCTGAGACATCCCAATCTGAGCTTCCTCCTGCTTCCTCCCTCGCCCCTTCCTCTCTGTCCACAGACATCCAGTCACAAAATTCTGCCAATCTGGCTTCCACAAGGGCAGCCGGTTATTGACTTCTCTTTACCACCCTCACCTCCGACAGGCATTGTCTTGCTGGCATCCTTAGGTGTCAGGAGGGGCTCTCCTGCTTTGGATCTGGCCCTTCCATGTCCTCACCACATGGCTGCCATCTTTCTGATGCATAAGCCTAACCCCCTAAGTCCATGACATAATCCTGGCTTTCCCCGCTGGGCTGTGTGGACCCAGGGGCTGATGGTTCTCTGGGGTGGGGCTGTCCTGGGCACTGCAGGGTGCTAAGCAGCGTCCCTGGCCTCCCCTGACTTCATAACAGGAGTACCCCCCTCCAAGTTGTGACAACCACAGATGTCCCCAGACATCACCCAGTGTCCCCCAGGGGCCAGGGTCAGCCCCAGGTGAGGACCCCCGGGTTGGAGGTTTCCCCACGGAGAGTTGCAGCGGCAAGAAGACACCAGGAGGATGTGACCTGCACGGAATCACCAGATCCTCCCTGAACATTTGGCTCCAGGGTCTCTGCCTCGACAGAACCATTCCCAGATGCAGACCCAGGGGCCTCTCCTGCCCCTCCGACCTCACCTGCGTGCCCTGTGTTGCTTCCTGTGCCGGGGAAGCTCACCCACGCTCTCAGGTCCTGGCCGGAAGGACAGAGGGCTCCCTGGGCACAACGTCTTCTGATGAGAATCACAGCTGCTGAGAGGCAGCTGCAGGGGGCTGGGAAAGTTCCGGGGACCCAAGGGAGCTGTGAGATCTAGCGCCTGGGATGGCAGAGGCTCCGGCCAGTGAGGACAACAGTGTGGGGGTCGGTACGCAGGCGGTCACCTTGTAACGGCCACAAACGGGCTGCAAATGGGAGGCAGGCCTGGGCTGCTGAGTCACCCGGGCCTCATGCAGTTCGCAAAAAGCTGTAACTCGAGGCAACATCACACCGACCGTGGAAGTGTGGAAGGGAGGAGGACGCTGTCTCAGCCTCCAGGAGCTCTGGGTGGGTATCTGATTAACGTTCATGACCCCGGGATGCCAAACACATGGAGTAGCCTCTGTGACTGCCACGCAACCCACGGACGCTTTCTCAGTAGAGGCTTCTCCCAGGCCCTGTGGACGCCGGGGCCAACCTTTCTCCCAGGTGGGGCCGTCCTGGGCACTGCTGGGCGCTGAACAGCAATCCTGGTCTCCACCCTCTCCATGCCAGGGGCACCCCCAGTCATGACAACCACAGATGTCCCAGACGTCGCCCAGCGTACCCTGAGGACAGAATCTATCCCCCGGTGAGACCCCTGGGTTGGGGTTCCTGGGACCCCCGAGAGACTGCGTCCCATGATCCTCTGCTCCACTGAGGTCCCAGGAGGCTGCACACATTGAAATCCACACCCTGAGTGGAGAGGGAGAGAGGAGGAGAGTCCCAGGAGCTGGGGGTCCCCCTGGTTTACACATTCTGCCCCATCGGGAACTTATTCTGTTGTCGAGTGTGAGCAGGGAGCAGATTCAATATTTTTCCCATAATAAACACAGGTCTCTCCCTCTCTGCACTCTGGACACTGAGGCTGGATGGTCCTCTGGGGTGGGGCTGCTGTGGGCACTGCAGGGTGCTGAGCAGTGTCCCTGGCCTCCGCTCACTCCACGCCAGGGGCACCACCCAGTCATGACAACTACAAATGTCCCCAGACATCGCCCAGCGTCCCCTGGGGCAGGATCACCTGGCTGAGAACCACTGGTAGGTGACCGTTACCCTCACCATGTTCCGTGAAAAGGGTCGCTGCCAGGGTTAGACACAGCAGGAGCTGAGGCTGCGGGAGGCTGGTGACCCCTGGGCAGAGGGAGGGAGGGAGGGAGTGAGGGCTGATGCCTGGCTCTGGGCTCAGACAGATACAAGATGATTAGTCAGTAAAGCACCAGGGAGCAGGGGTGATCTGACCAGGCTCCGGCTGCCTCCTCTCTGGGGTGAGCGCTTTTCTTCCCAGAGAATTCAGAGGTGCTTAGATGTTGAGGAAGGTTTATTTTGTTTTTTGTTTGTTTTGGAGTCAGGGTCTCACTCTGTCACCCAGGCTGGAATGCAGTGGTGCGATCTTGGTTCACTGCAGCCTTGACCTCCCAGGCTCAAGCCTCCTCCCATCTCAGCCTCCCGAGATGCTGAGACGACAGGCATGTATCAGCATGCTCGGTTAATTTTTGTATTTTTAGTAGAGCTGGGGTCTCTCCATGTGGCCCAGGCTTGAACTCTAGGGCTCAAGCGATCCTCCCGCTTCAGCCTCCCAAAGTGCTGGGATTACAGGTGTGAGCCCCTGTGCCCAGCCCTGGCTGGAGGATTTGAATTCCTCCAGGTGGAGGAATTAGAAACCATTTAAAGGGAAAATACAGAAAGTCTTGATTTAGCCTGGAGAGGACCAAGAAGTGGCTTTAGAATGGAGAAGGATGTTTAGACAGTGTAGAAGATGACGAAGTGAGTTGGCATATAATTAACCCAGAAACTTATTTTCACTTTTTTTTTTTTTTTTTTTTTTTGAAGACAAGATCTCACTCTGTTACCCAGGCTAGAGTGCAGTGGTGCGATCATAGCTCACTGCAGCCTTAACCTCCTGGGCTCAATTGATCCTCCTGCTTCAGCCTCCTGAGTAGCTGGGACTACAGGCACGTGCCACCACATCCGGCTAAGTTTTGTGTTTTGTATTTTTTTGTAGAGACAGGGAGTTGGGATTACAGATGGGAGCCACCACGCTCAGCCCACATGATCATCTTAATAGATGCAGACAAACTTCAACACCCTTCATGACAAAAACACTCAACAAATTCGGAACACAAGAATATTCCCTCTACCCAATTAGAGGCATGCACAAAACACCCACAGCTACCATGATACTCAATGGTGAGAAACTGAGTGCTTTTCCCCTAAGCCAAGAACAAGGCAAGGAGCCATGGCTCACGCCTGTAATCCCAGTGCTTTGGGAGGCCAAGGAGGGAGGATGGCTTGAGCCCAGGAGTTCAAGATCAGCCTGGGCAAGATGGTGAGCCTCCATCTGTACAAAAAAAAAATTAGCCGGGCATGGTGGTGCTCACCTGTAGTCCCAGCTCCTCAGGAGGCTGAGGCAGGAGGATAGCTGGAGCCTGGGAGTTTGAGGTTGTAGTGAGCCATGATCACACCACTGCACTCCAGTTGTCCAGTCTGGGCAAAAGAGCAAGATCCTGTCTCAAAAAAATAAAAATAAGTCAGGGCCAGGCTCGGTGGCTCATGCCTATCATTCCAGCACTTTGGGAGCCCAAGGCAGGAGGATTGCTTGAGTCTAAGAGTTCAAAATCCTATCTCTGCAAAAAGTTAAAAAATTAGCCAGGCATAGTGGTACATGCCTGTAGTCCCAGCTGCTTGGGAGGCTGAGGTGGAAGGATCACTTGAGCCTAGGAGTTCGAGGCTGCAGTGAGCCGTGATTGTGCCACTGCACTCCAGCCTGAGTGACAGAGTGAGAGCCTGTTAAAAAAAAAAAAAAAAAAAAAAATTTAAGGCTGGGTGCTGTGGCTCAAGCCTGTAATCTCAGCACTTTGGGAGGCTGAGGTGGATGGATCACTTGAGGTCAGGAGTTCGAGACCAGCCTGGCCAATGTGGTGAAACCCCATCTCTACTAAATATACAAAAATCAGTCGGGCATGGTGGCAGACGCCTGTAATTACAGCTACTCGGGAGGCTGAGGCAGGAGAATCACTTGAACCTGGGAGGCAGAGGTTGCAGTGAGCTGAGATCATGCCACTGCACCACTCCAGTATGGGTGACACAGCAAGACTCTCATCTCAAGAAAAGAAGAAAGAAAAGAAAAGAAGGAAGGAGAAAGAGAAAGAGAAAGAGAAAGAGAAAAGAAAGAAAGAAAGAAAGAAAGAAAGAAAGAAAGAAAGAAAGAAAGAGAGAGAGAGAGAAAGAGAAAGAAAGGAAGGAAGGAGGAGGAGAAAGAAAGAAAGAGAAAGAAAAAGAAAGAAGAAGGAACGAAGAAAGGAGAAAGAAAGAAAGAAAGAAAGAAAGAAAGAAAGAAAGAAAGAAAGAAAGAAAGAAA
>NW_016823818.1:70230-75742 GCF_001698545.2 Rhinopithecus bieti
GGAAGGAAGGAGGGAAGGAAGGAAGGAAGGAAGGAAGGAAGGAAGGAGGGAAGGAAGGAAGAGGAATAAGACAAGGGTGGCCATGCTCACTCTTTCTATTCAGTATCATCACTGCAAATTCAAGCCAGGGCAGCTGGGCATGAAAAGGAAAGAAAAAGCATCCAGATTGGAGATGAAAAACCATCTCTCTATCTGCAAACAGCCTGCTCTGGTGTAAAAGGTCCCCGGGTACAATTTGTGCAGCAGAAATACGGCACTTCACAGGCTGCTTAGAAACCTAGCAAGTCTCTTGAGCACAAACTATTTTCCTAAGCTCGGTGGGGGCGTGAGAGGGTGGCCGGGGACTGGTGACAATGTTGTTTGTGCACTCGGAGAGTCCAGCTGAATCGCAACTGGCCTTTACATCCTAATCAGCTCCCTGGGGACAATCTGAAAGTCATCGGATTAAAAAGTCACACTGAGATAAACCATCACAACGCGGCTCTCTGCAAAGCGACAGGTAGTAAACAGACCTTAACGCACGTCATGAGGTTTGTTTTTCTTTTAAAAGTCAACAGCTGGTGAATCGCACAGGGCCGGGCAGGGCGGTCAAAGGGCCCGTTTCCCCGGCTGGGAAAAAAGCAGGAGCCCAGGGCGGCGGCAGCTGGACGCCGGCCCCGCGGAAGTTTCTCCCGTCAGTCAGGGGCCGTATTTCTTAGCCATCCTCCTCTGACCTTCATTTCAAACCGCCTGCTGACGCATCTAACCTTGGCCAGTTCCGTGGGAACTCCAGACTCAGGGTGACCAACCTGACCTGGGTTGCCTGGGGTTGCCCTGGTGGGAGGGCTCCAAGTCCTTGGACTCAGCAAACCCGGGCTTGCTGATCACACCGCAGACCCCGTCAGGTGGCCATCCTTCTGGGAAAACCGGCTTCCTTTCCTCCCCAACTCCCTTGCTTTGTCTTGGTGGTGGCACCTGTCTTCCCAGATACTCAGGGATGACATCAGCTGTCCCTTGCTGGCCCTGGTGCTAGTTGACTCCCAGGTCTTGAGTCTCCCTCTGTGGCCCAGGCTGGAGTGCAGTGGCGTAATCTCGGCTCACCACAACCTCCCACTTCCAGGTTCAAGCAATTCTCCTGCCTCAGTCTCCCAAGTAGCTGGGACTACAGGCATGTGCCACCAGGCCCGGCTAATTTGTATTTTTAGTAGAGATGGGGTTTCTCCATGTTGGTCAGGCTGGTCTCGAACTCCTGACCTCAGGTGATCCGCCCACCTCGGCCTCTCAAGGTGCTGGGATTCCAGCCATGAGCCACCACACCCGGCCGTCTCTTTTCTTTCTTCTAAGATGGAGTCTCCCTCTGTGGCCCAGGCTGGAGTGCAGCAGTGCGATCTCAGCTCACTGCAACCTCTACTTCCTGGGTTCAAGCGATTCTCCTGCCTCAGCCTCCTGAGTAGCTGGGATTACAGGTGCACAACACCACGCCCAGCATTTTTTTTTTTTTTTTTTTTTTTAGCAGAGACAGTGTTTCACCATGTTGAACAGGCTGGTCTTGAACTCCTGACCTCAAGTGATCTGCCTGCCTCGGCCTCCCTAAGTGCTGGGATCACAGGCATGAGCCACGTGCCTGGCCTCCCAGGTCTCATTTCTTGCAGATCTCGGAGTCTTTCACGTGTCTCGGGATCTTCCTGTGTCGCTCCCACCTCTGCTGTTTGACTCTGGTCCCCTCCTCCCATGTCAGATGATGGGAGCAGTAAGGAAATAATGCCTTGATTTAGCTCATTTAGGCCCTGCGCATAGGGGGCTGTACTAAATCTAGGAGCATTTAAAACCTCACTGCATACACACTACAACATGGATGAACCCCCAAAAATCACACTCAGAAGCCAGACAAAACGCCACACAGTGTGTGATCCCATTGACATGAAATGTTCAGAACAGGCCAGTCTCACTCTGTCGCCCAGCCTGGAGTACAGCGACATGATCTTGGCTCACTGCAACCTCCACCTCCCGGGTTCAAGCGATTCTCCCTCCTCAGCCTCCTGAGTAGCTTGAATTATAGACGTGCACCGCCACACTTGGCTACTTTTTGTATATGTAGTAGAGACAGGGTTTCACCATGTTGGCCAGGCTGGTCTCAAACTCCTGACCTCAAGTGATCCACCTGCCTTGGCCTCCCAAAGGGATTAGAGGTGTGTGAGCCACCATGCCCGGCCTTTATAGCATATAATTTTATCTCAATAAAGCTCTTAGGAAATAAACTTAGGTAACAGCATTACCAACAGGTTGGGCCTTTTATCCAGGTGGATTTTTCGAATGAACCAGTTTTAAAAGTACCATTAAAAAACAAAATTATGGCCGGGTGCGGTGGCTCATGCCTGTAATCCCAGCATTTTGGGAGGCCGAGATGGGCGGATCACGAGGTCAGGAGATTGAGACCATCCTGGCGAATATGGTGAAACCCCGTCTCTACTAAAATACAAAATTAGCCGGGCGTGGTGGCGGGCGCCTGTAGTCCCAGCTACATGGGAGGCTGAGGCAGGAGAATGGCGTGAACCCGGGAGGCGGAGCTTGCAGTGAGTGGAGATCGTGCCACTGCACTCCAGCCTGGGGAACAAAGCGAGACCCCGTCTAAAAAAAAAAAAAAAAAAAACTTCTAAGAGGTAAGGAAAAAAATAGAACAGGTAAAGAAAATGGGTCAGTCTTTTTTCTCTATCAGGCACATAACAATTTTCCATATTTTATAGATAAAACTGAGGCTTAGAAATGGTAGAATTGGCCGGGCGCGGTGGCTCAAGCCTGTAATCCCAGCACTTTGGGAGGCCGAGACGGGCGGATCACGAGGTCAGGAGATCGAGACCATCCTGGCTAACACGGGGAAACCCCATCTCTACTAAAATACAAAAAATTAGCCGGGCGTGGTGGCGGGCGCCTGTAGTCCCAGCTACTCGGGAGGCTGAGGCAGGAGAATGGCGTGAACCCGGGAGGCAGTTTCATTCTCTTTCAGTTCATTCATCAAATCACTTCACAAATATTTCTTGATTATATTCTGCATTTCAGGCACATACTACTTCTGCCAATGACATATTGATCTTCTTTGTATAAATATTTTAAAATAACCTTAAACTTGCAGGAAAGTTACAAGTACAACTAACTTTTTAATCCTTAACTATGAGACAGTAGGTTGTTAAATCAATTCCCTTAACACTCCCAAAATGTTTCTATTTCTACATAAATGACATAGAGGAATGCCTTTTTTTGTAGCATTGAAGTCAGAAAATTAACATTATTAAATAGTCACTATATAATTTTCAGGTCCTATTTAAATAATAATTATTTCAATCATGTTCTTTATAATAAAAGGATCCAGTTGGTAATCAGGTATTGTACTAATTTATCATATCTCTTTAGTCTCCTTTAGTCTGAAGTAGCTCCTTAATCATTGACTTATATGATCTTGACATTTTTGATAATTACGGGCCACTGAATTTGTGGAATTTCTCTCAATTTGGGTTTGTTTGGTGTTTCCTTACAATTGGATTTAAGTTATCAAGTGTTATTCTCAATTCTTCCTAACAGGAGGTGCACAGTTTTGATTTGACTCATTACTGATGATGCTGATTTACTTCACTTGAGTAAAATGTCATCTGCCAGGCACTAGATAATTACTCTTTCCCCTTTTTAGCTAATAAGTATTTTGTGGAGTAGGTACTTAGAGACTATGTAAATGTCTTGTTCAGCATTAAATGTTAAATTTATTTATTCATTTATATTAGTTTGGACTCATACGCCCCATATATCCCAGATTTGGCTAATGGGAGCCTCTTCAACTTGTGTCCTTTTGAAATGTCCCCACCATGCTTTAAGCACTTTCTTGCTTCCTGACACAAGAGGATATTCCAGGTTCCTCTTGTGTTTTCTCTGCCTTAGCTCTCAAATAATCTACTTTGCAAAAGACTTGGTTTCTTTCGGTGGAGATTGGTATTTAAAAGGCATTATGTGGGTGCCAATAGCTTGATGCGATTGGGTGGGTTGTTACTAAGTGTGTGTGTGTGTGTGTGCATGTTTGTGTAAGATATATACACCACATGCACATATAATATATGATATATATGCAGGATGTGTATGTATGTGTATATATATGCATGTATACACACGTACAACAAACGTGACCTTCATGTGGATACCCTGCGCATCCTGTTCTTGCTCTCAAACTCCTCACAGTGCTGTTTTCCATGTGGATTATCTCCTCACCCTACTTCTATTCTGACACCTGTGCTGGGCAGCTCCCACTCATGAAGGCCCTCTTTACCCCACACTGGCCCACTTTCCTGCACATGGAAGCACTTCTTAGCCCACATAAGCTCTGATACCCCACTCCAGACTGCTCACAGGCATGGATGCATTCTCACTCTGCTCAGGAAATAGTCCCCCATGCCACTTCCCCCTACATGGATACCCTTATCAATTTGCTTGGGTTCTGACTCCTCAGGCCAGAATATCCCTCATTACTAACCTAGCTTTCTCAAAAGCCACCCAATGGCTTCAGAACTAAATTGATCAGGAAAGTAAGGGAAAGGAAAGGATAAATTGGTGATAAGATGAAGTAGAAGGGAAAGGCCTTTATTAATTTTCACTATTTGGTTGTATCTGTGAGTCTACTGCAAATATTTGAATGGTAGAAAGACCTGTAGTGGTCAACAGGTGAAAACTAGAGTGTCAGTGATATCAGAAGCAATCAGCATATTATAGTAGCCATGAAAAGTGTACATTATAGTATAATATACATATTATACTATATTATAGATGTTCCTCCTTTGCTATCATTTGCTTCTAATACAAAAATGGGAAATAAGGTCATTAATGAATTTATCATGTATTCATAGATTTTTTTCCCTTTTACAATTGTCTATAACATTTTACAGCAAACGTATTATTGAACATATTGCTGACTTGAAGAAAAGTAAAGGGGTTTCCAACAGGGAAAAGTGTGAAGAGGGGGTTGTGAGCTGAAAATAAGAAAGTAGGATATTTGTGCCCTCCATAAAGTGGAGGAGTGGAACCCGAGACTCCACAGTAGCGAAGCATCTTCAAAGGAGGAGAAGATGTTCCAGTTTGGTTTTGCCCTCTGAATCCACATTTTGGTCGTTGATATTTCTTTTGTTCCAAACACTATGTATAATCTCATACACAAATATCACCCAAAACGCGAGTAAAAAGCTGTAATGAGATAGAAGCAGCAGAAACAATACATAACAGATTTAGACCTCCCAAAGGACTTAATATATTGGAATCACCAAATGAAGAATTTTTGATGATCAAATGGAGAACTTTAAATAACTTTGTATTAAATATTTAAAAAACTAAACACTAAAAAAAGAATGAGCACTAAGAGAATGTCAAATAATACCAATCTTTATAATAATAAAATGTAACTTATTCTAAATTAAAAAGCCATTAAGTTATCAGCTCAAGAAGACATAAAATAACTCAAATATAGTCATTAGGGAAATTAGTTTTTTTTTCTTAAAGAAAT
>NW_016823818.1:76442-80123 GCF_001698545.2 Rhinopithecus bieti
AAAAAAAAAAAAAAAAAAAAGAAAGAAAGAGAAATAAAGGAAGAAAGGAAGGAAGGAAAGAAAGAGAAGGAGGAAGGGAGGGAGGAAGGAAGGGAGGGAGGAAGGAAGGAAGGAAAGAAGGAAGGAAAAAAAAAAGAAAAAAAGAAAATGAATACCCTTTCTAACCCACAGCTGAGGTCACAAAAAAGTAAGAAAATCCAGCACAGACTAAACACTTCAAAGAGGACAGAGCCCTGGGTGGAGAGAAGTGGCCTGTGGCCACCCATGTTGAGGGTAGAGCCTGCTGGTCTTGGTCACTAATGGCCTTATTTTGTTCTTAATCTCTGCCTCTCTTAAAAATTTATAGTGGAAAATTCCTTTTTTTTTTTTTAAACTTGCAATGTTTGTCTTCATTTTGTGCTTTATATTTTCAAACTGAAAAGAAATAGTATTGAGTCAATTTCTTTTTGTTTTTTAAAATATTCGTTCTATGTATTTAGAAGCCTTCAAGCTGCTCTAAAGATTTCAAAAGTATTGAGGGTAGGACCGGGCACGGCGACTCACTCCTGTCATCCCAGTACTTTGGCAGGCTGAGGTGGGTGGATCACCTGAGGTCAGAAGTTCGAGACCAGCCTGGCCAACACGGCGAAACCCCGTCTCCACTAAAAATACAAAAATTAGCCGGGCGTGGTGGCAGCTGTCTCTAATCCCAGCTACTAAGGGTGCTGAGGCAGGATAATCGCTTGAACCTGGGAGACGGAGGTTGCAGTGAGCTGAGATCGCGCCACCGCACTCCAGCCTGGGGGACAGAGCAAGACTCCATCTAAAAAAAAAAATACCATTGCGAGTACTTTTCCTGGGGTAGCACTTTCTTTTCTTTTGTTGTTTTTTTTTTTTTTTTTTTGTAAACAATCCTTGGAGTTCTGTGGTCCATGACATTTCCTTCTGTTTCAATGTTATGTATGTTTTGATTACTACTGTGATGTTTTAAGTTTTCTGAAGCAAGCTGAAAGGCAGGCAGAAAGATTTGATGCAAAATAAAACAAAACAAAAAAGTGTCTTACCTTATTCACCCCAAACTTCTCAAATCTGGACTAAATACTATACTTTAAAACAAACATGTGGTGCATCTGAAGGCAGGGCAGTTTATTTCTCTGCTTTTCTATTACGCAAGTTGTTTACAGAAACTGCAAATTACGGTCGGGCTGGTGGCTCACGCCTGTAATCCCAGCACTTTGGGAGGCCAAGACAGGCAGATCACCTGAGCTCAGGAGTTCAGGACCAGCCTGGCCAACACGGAGAAACCCCATCTCTACTTAAAATACAAAACACTTAGCTGAGCGTGGTGGTAGACGCCTGTAGTCCCAGCTACTAGGGAGGCTGAGGCAGGAGAATCGCTTGAACCTGGGAGGCGGAGGTTGCAGTGAGCCCAGATCGCACCATTGCACTCCAACCTAGACAAGAGAATGAGACTCCCTTTCAAAACAACCATCCATTTACTCATCCATCCATCCATCCATCCATCCATCCATCCATCCATCCATCCACATACATACATACTAGAAATGGTAGAATTGCAACTAGAGTTCAAGACTTGCAAATCCTGGTGCAATAAATATTATTCTTTCTCGTTTTTAAATGTTAATATCTATTTTGTTTTCAAAGTTGAGCACGATATAAGTATGTTGTTCCTTGGATTCCTGATGCTCTCAGTAACCTAGCAACTCAGCACCTCACGGAGAACAAGAAGAACCTCTCACGCAGAAGGTTTGGCTTGCAAACAAGCCATTCCACACTGGAAGGCTGTGTGAACCGATGATGTGGAAGAATAATCATCCCTCCTTATGAGATTTGTAAGGCATACTCCCACTTGCCAATACTATTTGCCAACATACTACTCCGCCTCCTCTCTGTTTCCTCTCTTGTAAGATGGCAACAACGCATGCAGGATTATTTCCGTCCCTTTCTTTAAAACTTCTGGTATTTTAAAGATTTTCTAGTATATCATTGTTTTTGTAATTTGAAAATAAAAGGTTATTTTTTTTTTAAAGGGAGAGATTATAGGTGACTGAGTGTGTGGCCTTGAGTTTGTCTGTTTCCAAACTCCCTGTTGAGGCTGTTCAACCAAAGAACCAATGTTGGGGGAAAGTCTATCCCAAGGCTCCAGCCCAAAGGAAGCTCTCTTTTACACTGGGTGTGTTAGGATGGAGGAGAGCCACAAAGCCAATAAAAAGGCACACAACAAACTGGAAGACAATAGTAATATGTAGCATATGTAGCATAGTGCTTGTCATATGTAAAGAGCACCTACAAATCAATAAGAAAATAGTCATATGTAGCATATATAACAAAGTGTTAGTGCTTGTCATATGTAAAGAGCACCTACAAATCAATAAGAAAATAGTCATATGTAGCATATGTAACAAAGTGTTAGTGCTTGTCATATGTAAAGAGCACCTACAAATCAATAAGAAAAAACTCAATAGCCAAATAGAAGATATACAGAGGTACTTAGTGCAAAGATACTAACAATCAGGAAAGAAAGGAATAGGTGACTGATTTCACTGAGGGCCAAATAATTGAATATTATAACATCAAAGAGACACTAATTTCACATAACTGGCTGGCAAAACTTTTAATTTTAGTTGATAATCATTATGGCAAGGTTGTGGGGGAACTGGCATTTTCACTCACTGTTGACAGGAGTTCAAGTTGCTATAAACTTTGTGGAAGGTTATTTGTCAATGATTAACAGAATTGTAAATGCCAATATCTTCTAAAGCTGCATTTCTGCTTTTAGGAATTTACCTCCTGAGATATTTAGACAAGGTCAAAAGCTATGTATACCATGATGTTTCTGCTGCAACATTATTTGGACGTAAAAAAAAAAAAACTGTAAAGATCAGTAGTGTGTTCTTCAAGTCACTCTGGCATATCCATACACAAGAATGCGCTAACTAAAAAGAATGAAGCTGACTAACCACACTGACGAAAAATGGCAATCAAAAGGCTTCACATTTTAAACTCTTAACATTTTAAAAGGCTGAAAAGTAGAGTTGCTACATTTAAAAAAAAAAATGCTCCTCTATCAGAGCATTTTGATTTCTAGCAATGCGGCAGAAAACATCACTTCAAATCTCTCCTCCTATAAAACCCAGGCAAGACTGGATGAAAGAAATGAACAAAGACCAGGAGCAGTGGCTCATGCCTGTAATCCCAGCATTTTGGGAGACTGAGGCAGGAAGATCGCTCGAGCCCGGGAGTTCATGACCAGCCTGGGCAACAAAGCAAGATCCCATCTCCACAAAAAATTTTTTAAAAGTATCCAGGTGTGCTGGTATGTGCCCATAGTCCCGGCTACTGAGGAGGCTGAGGCAGAAGGATTGCTTGAGCCCAGAGGTCAAGGCTGTAGTGAGCTATGATCACATCACTTCACTCCAGCCTGGGTGACAGAGTAACAAGGAGAGGGGAGGGGAAGGGTGGGGAGGGGAGGGGAGTAAAGGGGAAGAGAGGAGAGGGGAGGGGAAGGAAGGAAGGAAGGAAGAAAAAGAGAGAGATGGAGGAAGAAAGAGAAAGGAAGGAAGGAAGGACGGAAAGAAAAAAGAAAGGAAAGGAAGGAAGGAGGGAGGGAGAGAGGAAAGGAAAGGAAGGAGGGAGGGATTGCAGTGAGGACGGAAGGTAGGAAGGAAGGAAGGAAGGAAG
>NW_016823818.1:82220-92923 GCF_001698545.2 Rhinopithecus bieti
TCCCAGTACTTTGGGAGGCCGAGATGGGTGGATCACGAGGTCAGGAGATCGAGACCATCCTGGCTAACACGGTGAAACCCTGTCTCTACTAAAAAATACAAAAAACTAGCCGGGCAAGGTGGCGGGCGCCTGTAGTCCCAGCTACTCGGGAGGCTGAGGCAGGAGAATGGCGGGAACCCGGGAGGCGGAGCTTGCAGTGAGCTGAGATCCAGCCACTGCACTCCAGCCTGGGCGACAGAGCGAGACTCCGTCTCACATAAAAGAAAGAAAGAGAGAGAGAGAGAGAGAGAGAGAGAGAGAGAGAGAGAGAGAGAGAGGACTGCAAATTAAAAAATTACATATAGTGGAAAATTTCAAACAGCCCGAAGTACCCAGACCAGGACGAGGTCTCTCTGAGCACCAACGCCTCCTGCAACGGGAATTAACATTCTGCCCTTCTTCTGTTCTCACTTCCTCTCTCCAGCTTTGCACGGGTATTTCACACAAATTCAAGACATCATATGACTTTCCCTGTAGACCCTTTAGAACGTTCTCTAATCACGGAAGCCTTCTCATTTCCCAACACAGAACCATCCAATCAAATTAACAATGTGTTTTTATCATCTTGCTACATGATTATCACCAATAATTTCCTGTTACCAATAACCAGGCTGTGACCCGTTGTCTGTGACCATCTCACAAATGTCCTTTTATGGCCTGGTGTGGTGGCTCATGTTTGTAATCCCAGCCCTTTGGGAGGTTGAGGTGAGCTGACTGCTTCAGGACAGGAGTTTGAGGTCAGCCTGGGCGACATACCAAGACCTCATCTCTACCAAAAAAAATACAAAAAAATTAGCTGGGCATGGTGGCACATGCCTGTAGCCCCAGTTATTTGAGAGGATGAGGCGTGAGGATCGCTTGGGCCCAGGTGATCAAGGTTGCAGTGAACCAGGATGGCACCACTCGCCCAGGCTGGAGTGCAGTGGCACGATCTCGGCTCACTGCAAGCTCTGCCATCCGGGTTCAAGCGATTCTCCTGCCTCAGCCTCCTGAGTAGCTGGGACTACAGGCGCCTGTCACCAGGCCTGGCTAATTTTTGTATTTTTAGTAGAGACGGGGTTTCACCACGTTGGTCAGGCTGGTCTCGAACTCCTGACCTCAGGTGATTGATCCACACACCTCAGCCTCCCAAAGTGCTGGGATTATAGGTGTGAGCCACTGCGCCCAGCTGAAAAGAAATTAAATTTAAGGGCCGAGTGCGGCGGCTGACACCTGTAATCCTAGCAGTTTGGAAGGCCGAGGCGGGTGGATTGCCTGAGCTCAGGAGTTTGAGACCAGCCTGGGCAGCAAGGCAAAATTCCATCTCTACTAAAAATACAAAAAATTAGCCAGGCATGGTGGTGGGTGCCTGTAGTCCCAGCTACTCGGGAGACTGAGGGAGGAGAATGGCGTGAACCCGGGAGGCGGAGGTTGCAGTGAGCCGAGATTGCACCACTGCACTCCAGCCTGGGCGACAGAGTGAGACTCTGTCTCAAAAAATAAATAAATAAATAAATTTAATGTAAAAAGGTAAAAACCAGCTCGGGACCCCCAATTTACAATGCACTCCGTATTGCTGTACGTATCTATGTGAGTGTGCATGCACAGGAAATGTCTAGAAAGAAAATTTCCGTGGTTAGACAGGAATGACCATGACAACTGTCTAAGCAGCACCTGTGTGGTACTTAGTCATCTCAGGCCCTCCACGCGGCCCTGTCCATCAACGACCGGATCCCGTGCTCACGGCGACTCTACAGTACATGGTTGTTACTCCACTACAAAGGAGGAAGTAACGCTTACGAAAACCAAGGAACTTGCTCAAGAACTCACAATCAAAACTAGTGAGCCGCCGGGCGCAGTGGCTCCTGTCTGTAATCCCAGTACTTTGGGAGCCCGAGGCGGGCGGATCACCTGAGTTCAGGAGTTTCAGACCAGCCTGACCAGGAGTTTGAGACGAACCTGACCAACATGGAGAAACTCCATCTCTACTAAAAATACAAAAATTAGCCGGGTGCGGTGGCACATGTCTGTAATCCCAGCTACTCAGGAGGCTGAGGCAGGAGAATCGCTTGAACCCAGGAGGCGGAGGTTGCAGTGAGCTGAGATCATGCCACTGCACTCCAGCCTGGGCGACAGAGTGAGAGTCTGTCTCAAAAAATAAAAAAATAGTGGGCAGGCCCAGCGCAGGGCTCACACCTGCAATCCCAGCACTTTGAAAGGCTGAGGCAGGAGAATCACTTGAGCCCAGGAGTTTCAGACCAGCCTGGGTAACATAGTGAGACCCCATCTCTACTAAAATTAAACAAAAATTAGGCAAGTGTGGTGGTATCCACCTGTAGTCCCAGCTACGCAGGAGGCTGAGGTGGGAGGATGGCTTGAGTCCAGGAGGTTGAGGCTGTAGTGAGCCACGATTATGCCCCTGCACTCCAGCCTGGGTGACAAAGTGAGACCCTGTCTCAAAAAAAAAAAAAAAAAAAGAAAGAAAGAAAAAAAAGAAGTGGCCAAATATCCACCCCAGTTGTTCTCCTTTGACGTTCTGCACTGATGGTCGGTTCCCACCGACCCCACACTGTTAACAGTGGTTAATTCTGGGGAATGAGATTTATGATGAAGATTTCTCCATTCTCACTCCTGTGGTACGAGACTTCTTTATAAACACATTCTCAACAAGGCGAAAATCAATTCTTAGGGAGGTGAAAACAAATTTTACTTTTTTATGCATTAAGCCCAGAAAAGAGAACATAAACAGATACACAGTATATCCATGATATTGAAATTTCACGGGTATAGGCCGGGCTCGGTGGCTCACACCTGTAATCCCAGCACTTTCGGAGGCAGAGGTGGGAAGATCACTTGAGGTCAGGAGTGCAAGATCAGCCTGGACAACATAGCAAGACCCAATCTCTAGAAAGAATAAAAATTTAAAAATTATCCAGGCATGGTGGCATGCACCTGTAGTCCCAGCTTTGGTGGCTGAGGCGGGAGGATTGCTTGGGCCTGGGAGTTGGAAGCTGCAGGGAGCTGCGATGGCTACTGAACTCCAGCTTGAGTGACAGAGCAAGAAGATCCTGTCTCTAAGATAAAAACAAACAAAAACTCCATCATATAATAATGCTACTTGGCGCCGGGCGCAGTGGCTCACGCCTGTAATCCCAACACTGTGGGAGGCTGAGGTGGGCGGATTGCCTGAGGTCAGGAGTTCGAGACCAGCCTGACCAACATGGTGAAACCCCCGTCTCTACTAAAAGTACACAAATTAGCCGGGCACGGTGGTGTGCACCTGTAATCCCAGCTACTCGGGACGCTGAGGCAGGAGAATCACTTGAACCCGGGAGGTGGAGGTTGCAGTGAGCTGAGATCACGCCACTGCACTCCAGCCTGGGGGACAAGAGCAAAACTCCGTCTCAATAATAACAACAATAATAATAATAATAATGCTACTTTGGCATCTTTGGTCAAAAGAATCAGACATCGGATGCATCTAAAAATCTCTTGCCGCCGTTATCCTTTCTAAGGAGCCATTAGGTAAAGGATGTCTAAAAATAAGGTGCTCACAGAAAACGAAAGCTTACGAAACACCGACTTCTGTAATCACGTTTTCAGGTGAAAGGAATGGAAACTGATCTAACTTCCAGCTCACCTCAAGCTGGAAAGAAGGCTAGTTTCTAGAAGCATCTCCAAAAATGGCAAGTGAAGTTTCTAGCACACAGTTCCACCGAGGGCCGGTGATGAAGAGGGAGAGAGGCGGGCAGGAGGGGAAGCGGGTGCCCCAGGCTCCGCTGGAAAAAGCCAGTGTCACCAGGCTCTGCTATGTGCTTGCGGGAGGGACGCCCGGGGTGGGGGCGGAAGGGGGAGTGTGCGGTTGGTTGCTGGCTGCAGACACCACGTGGTGCTTTGTGAGCCGATCAGAGCCCCAGCCTGCCTGCTTTGCTGTGCTGGGCTGACCTCCGAGAACACTGCACTTTCCCCTCGCTGACTTGGTGAATGTCTGTCTGCTCGAACATCTCGAAGATCTGAGGTTTCCATTCCAGCAGAATAAATACTATGAGGTCCCACCCCTTCCTCCTCCCAGCTCAGGCTGGATGAATCCAAATAAACCCAGCCGGTGGGGAAGAGCATTTCCAGGACTTCGGAGGGAGGAAGCGCCGCCCACCTGGGTGGGTTTCCACGAGGTGGAGGTGCGGACCCGGGGGGCCCTGGGGCAGCCCTGCCGTGCAGCCGTGTCACCCCTCCTGCCTGATGTCACAGGAGCTGGGGCATTTCATGAAGCTGTCAAGTTATTGTGGCAGCCCAGCTGTGGTTTGTGACACCAGAGTTGAGACACAGACTAAAGGCAACATCAAAGACGGTGCATGAAAACCAGGGGTTAAGCAGGCCTATAATCCCAGCACTTTGGGAGGCCAAGGCAGGCGGATCACCTGAGGTCAGGAGTTCAAGAGCAGCCTGGGCAACACGGCGAAACCCTGTCTCTACTAAAAATACAAAAATTAGCCGGGCGTGGTGGTGCGGCCTGTCATCCCAGCTACTCAGGAGGCTGAGGCAGGAGAATTGCTTGAGCCCTGGAGGCGGAGGTTGCAGTGAGCCGAGATGGCACCACTGCACTCCAGCCTGGGAGACAAAGCAAGACTCAGTCGTCTCAAAAAAAAAAAAAAAAAAGAAAAATTAGAGTCCCGTGGTAACAGTTTAGGCACAACTCTAGATATCAAAAACCACTGAATTGATCATTTACACAAAAGGAATACGCACCGCCGCGCGTGTCAAGCCTGTACATGCCGCAGCACTTTGGAGGCGAGATGGCGATCACGAGTCAGGAGATCGAGACCATCCTGGCTACACACGTAACCGCTCTAATAAAAACTCAGCAAAAAACTACAGCCGTGGGTGGCGCTGCGTAGTCCCAGCTACCTCGGGAGCTGAGAGCAGGAGAATGGCGTGAACCCGGGAGGCCGGAGGCTTGCAAGTGAGCGAGATCCGGCCCACAGGCCACTCCAGCCTGGTGCAGAGCGATCCCCAAACAATGAATACTAAATGGGCATGTAAAAATCTAATAAAGCTGTCACTACAAAATAAATATATATAATATGAATGGCGCAAAATATATACATAGAACATGTGGTAGCACGAAAAAATAAAGAAATTATAAGGCCTTAGAACAAATGTGTTTATGAGATTTTAGCCTATACTCCCTATTAAACGGTAACAAACCATAAATTTTTTTTTTTTTTTTTGAGACGGAGTCTCATTCTGTCCACCCCAGACCTGGGAGTGCAGTGCCGTATCTCGCTCACTCGCAAGGCTCCGCTCCGGTTCCACGCCATTCTCCTGCCGCCTCAGCCTCCGGAGTAGCTGGACTACAGGCGCCCGCCACCGCTCGCCCGCCTCATTCTTTTTTTTTTTTTGTATTTTTTAGTAGAGAGCACGGTTCACGCCGTGTTAGCAGGATAGTCCGATTCTGACGCTCGGGATGAGCCCGGCCCCGTCTGCGCCTCCCAAATCTGGATCACACCGCGAAGGCCACCCACGGCCCGGTCCCATTAAATCCATTCTTTCTACACCGCATCAATATTCTTATGCTAGAGGACAACATGTTTAAGTGAAAAGAACTATTTTTCAATAAAAAAAAAAAAACACTGAGGGGGAATAGTGGCATTGTTTTACATTTTGCAAATTTCTTTCATGTCTGGCTTAATAGAAGACAGCTGGATTCTCATATAAGCCGCTGCATTCAATCCACTGTGATATCAAACGTCGTGCAACCTCTGAAAATTCCACCATCGGTGTGGGAGAGACTGAGAGGAAGAAGACGCAGAGTATCTTGGCATTCTTTTTTTTTTTTTGAGATGGAGTCTCTCTCTGTCACCCAGGATGGAGTGCAGTGGTGCAATCTCACTACAACCTCCGCCTCCCGGGTTCAAGTGATTCTCCTGCCTCAGCCTCCCGAGTAGCTGGGATTACAGGCACCACCACCACACTTGGCTAATTTTTTTTTTTATTTTTAGTAGAGACAGGGTTTCCCCATGTTGGCCAGGCTGGTCTCGAACTCCTGAGCTCAGGTGATCCGCCCACCTTGACCTCCCAAAGTGCTGGGATTACAGGTGTGCACTACCGCGCCCGGCTGCTATCTTAGCAGTTTTGACCTGGTGGTCTCCCGCCAAAAGGGTCTCAGAGACCAACCCCTGGATGTCCCTGAACCACACTTTGAGAACCCCACTACACATGTATTCCCTCCACTTTAGAGAAGAGAAAATGAGATCCAAGATGGTAATAAACCTGCCCAAGTCCTCAAAGCTGAAAAGTACAGCTGAAGGAGAATAAAAAAGCGAAACATAAACCAGGCGTGGTGGTGCGTGCCTGTGGTCCTGGCTACTCGGGAGGCTGAGGCGGGAGGATCACTTGAGCCCAGGAGTTTGAGGCTACAGTGAGCTAGGATCGGGCCACTGCACTCCAGCCTGGGTGACAAGGAGAGAACCCCCCACCATCTCCAAAAACAAACAATTCCTTATTTAAACAATAGAACCAGGGAAGGTTTGCTTGACTCCAAAGCTGTGTTCTTTTCATCCATTCTAGTTCTATCCAGATGGTCTGGGGTACAGCTGGGATGCCTGTTGTCCCTAAAAACCATGGGGCACAAGTAGGTAAACTCCAGGGTAGGTAACTCCTCAATTCACTATCTGACTGGTCTCAAGTTACCAGGCCGTGAGTTTCCCTAGCCGTGTGGACTCAGTCCTGCCACGGCACGGCTCATGCCTATCGCAGATACATGTGCATGCTTGCAATACATGTGTCTGTCTCCCCCGCTCTACAACGGCCTTCCTGGGAATAAGGACTGGGCACTATTTTGGCTCCCTGTCTCCGTTGTTTGGCAGCAGGAAAAGAGAGGTGCCTGCAGAAAGGGTAACAGAGCAATGCAATCCCCCGGTGTCAGATTTTTACTGAGGAAAAGAAAAGCAGTGAAAGCCGGGCCTGGTGGCTCACGTCTGGAATCCCAAGCACGTTGGGAGGCCGCGGCAGGAGGATCCCTTGAGCCCAGGAGTTTGAGACCAGCCCGAGCAACATGGCGAGACCCTGTCTCTACAAAAAAAAATTAAAAAATTAGCCAGGAGTGGTGGTGTGAGCCTGTAGTCCCCGCTACTCGGGAGGCTGGAGCGGGAGGCTCACTTAAGGAGGCTGAGGTTGCAGTGAGTTATGATTTCATCACTGCACCCCAGCCTAGGCCACAGAGTAAGACCCTGTCTCAAAAAGAAGGAAAGGACAGGGGAGGGGAGGGAAGGGAGGAGAGGGGAGGAGAGGAGAGGAGGGCAGTGGAATCCCAGATGATCTTTCCAGAATCTGGAAGCAGCACTTTGGAGGCATCCTGGGGAAGAAAGCCTGCTAGGATCTGGAGAAGAAGCACTAGAAGCCTGGCGCAGTGGCTCACGCCTGTAATCCCAGGAGTTTGGGAGGCCGAGATGGGCGGATCACCTGAGGTGGGGAGTTTAAGACCAGCCTGGCCAACATGGTGAAACCCCATCTCTACTAAAAGTGCAAAAATTAGCCAGGCGTGGTGGTGCACGCCTGTAATCCCAGCTAATCCGGAGGCCGAAACAGAAGAATCGCTTGAACCCGGGAGGCAGAGGTTGCAGCGAGCGGAGATGGCGCCACTGCACTCCAGCCTGGGCGACACTGAGAGACTCCATCTCAAAACAACAAAAAAAGCAGCACTCGGGACTGGGCGGCAGGCTGCGTCCTCTGCAGGCCCTGGCTCCCCTGTACCCACCCCATCCTGCACGCTTTCAAACAGATACAGCACTTCCTTCAGGGCGGTGGGGAGGAGCTGCCAGCAGACAGGCACAGGCTGTGCAGGAGCAGTAGGTTCTGCAGGACCGCCCCCCCTCCCCAGCCTGCAGGGAAATGCAAGCATATCTTCAGCCTCCCTCGCACAGGCGGACAGACGGGCAGCAGGGATCCCCGGCTGGGCCCCGGAGCACGAGTCACTACACAGTCATCACATCCTGTGCTACCTTCCGTGGTGTTGTGGGAATCTAAATCAATCCCATACGCTGGACGGCAAGCCAGAAGCAGAAGCCAATCTCGGGCTGGGCAGAGGGCCACCCGGCCCTCCCCTCACCACCACCCCTCCCTTTTCCTTCAATCAGAATTGCCTTTTATAGGCAGGTTGATAGTTAACAGCTGGAAGGGGGTCAAAGGCGTAGAGGAGGAAGCACCAGAAATGCAGGGTGCAGGAGGCGAGGCTAGATGAAAGCTGGGCTCAGAACTCTGGACTCTGGGGCAGGTGCTCAGGTCAGGAAAGCCGAGAGAGGGGGCCAGGCCCAGGGGCCTGCAAGGGTGGAAGGGTGGGCCCGGGTCGGACATTGTGGAAAACCCTTACGTAGATGCATCTGGGGCTCACTGCTCTGTGAGGGAAGGTGCACTGCCCACCCCTTTCTCTCTCTCTTTCCCTCCCTCCCTCCCTTCTCTTTCTTTCTTCTGTTATTTTATTTTATTTTTTTTTGAGACGGAGTCTCGCTCTGTCGCCCAGGCTGGAGTGCAGTGGCCAGATCTCGGCTCACTGCAAGCGCCGCCTCCCGGGTTCACGCCATTCTCCTGCCTCAGCCTCCCGAGTAGCTGGGACTACAGGCGCCCGCCACCTCGCCCGGCTAGTTTTTTGTATTTTAGTAGAGACGGGGTTTCACCGTGTTAGCCAGGATGGTCTCGATCTCCTGACCTCATGATCTGCCTGCCTCGGCCTCCCAAAGTGCTGGGATTACAGGCGTGAGCCACCGCGCCCGGCCTCTTTCTTTCTTCTTTCCTTCCTTTCTTTTTCTTTCTTTCTTTCTCTCTCTTTCTCCACCCGCCCCCGTCTTTCTTTCTTTTATTATTATTATTTTTTGTAGACAGAGTTTTGCTCTTGTTGCCCAGGCTGGAGCACAATGGCTCAGCCTCACCTCACTGGAACCTCCACCTCCCGGGTTCAAGCAATTCTCCTGCCTCAGCCTCCCGAGTAGCTGGGATTACAGGTGCACACCACCACGTCTGGCTAATTTTTGTATTTTTAGTAGAGACAGGGTTTCACCACGTTGGCCAGGTTGGTCTCTAATGCCTGACCTCAAGTGAGCCAGCTGCCTAGGCCTCCCAATGTGCTGGGATTACAGGCGTAAGCCACTGCACCTGGCCTCTTTCTTTCTTTTAGGAGGCAAGGTCTTGCTCTGTTGCCCAGGTTGAAGTGCAGTGGTGCCATCATAGCTCACTTCAGCCTTGAACTCTTGGGCTCATGCCATCCTCCTACCTCTGCCTCCCAAGCAGCTGGGACAACAGATACCAAGCCTGACACTAAGCCCGGCCATATTTTTTTTTTTAATTTTTGTAGAGATGGGGTCTCGCTGTGTTGCCCAGGTTGGTCTCGACCTCTTGGGCTCAAGCAATCCTCCCATCTTGGCCTCCCAAAGTGTTGGGATTACAGGCGTGAGCCACTATGCTGGGCTGCCCACCCTTTTCTTCTTCTTAATTATTATTATTATTATTTTGGGACAGGATCTGGCTCTGTCACCTAGGCTGGAGTGCAGTGACGCAATCACAGATCACTGCAGCCTCCAATTCCTGGGCTCAAGGGATCCACCTGCCTTAGCCTCCCGAGTACCTGGGACCATAGGCATGCACCACCACGCTGGGCTAATTTTTTTTTTTTTTTTTTAATCTGTAGAGACAAAGTCTTGCCACGTTGCCCCCAGGCTGGTCTTGAACTCCTGGGCTCAAGTGATCCTCCCTCCTTGGCCTCCCAAAGTGCTGAGATCACAGGCCTGAGCCACTGCACCCAGCTGTCTGTCTTTTTCTTATTTTTTAAGAGTGGTGGTTAAATGCTTCACCCGGTGTTGTGTGGCACACAGCAGAGCTGGGGTCCAGCAGCGAGTCTCCTGGCTCTAAAGCTGTGTTCTTTCTGTTCCACCGGCTGCAGAGAGGGAGCTGACGCCAGAAGGAGGGGGAACCCCCAGAGCTTCTGGCATGGGGTGGGACCTGCATCCGGTGGGACCGCTGTGGCTCTCTGGGGCTGAAAATTCCAGGCAGAGCAGCCCAAGGAATCCAGCCATCCCCGAGGGTTCAGAAATGCAAATCAGGGCTGTGTATTCACAGCCTGGACTGGAGACCGACCAAAAATACGCAGGGCTCACCCTTGCGGGGCGGCGGCTAAATTTAGGAAACCAGCCATCTGGAGAATGCAGGCGTCAGGAGAAGCCCCTGCAGCTAGGAGGATCATCTCGGTTCGTTTTTATTCACTGTTCATAGATCTCCCAGTTTTTCCTAGCGTGTTCAAGCTGGAAAGGATTTCAGAGTTTGTGTCACCTAGATTTATTTTACAGAAGGAGGAACTAAGCCTTTAAGGGAGAAGTGCCTGTTTTGACACACTGAAAAGTGTTCTTAGCCAGGTGCAGCCTAATACGACTGTCTCCCAGCACTTTGGGAGGCCAAGGCAGGAGGATTGCTTGAGGCCAGGAGTTTGAGACCAGCCTGGGCAACATAGCAAGACCCCATCACTACAAAAAAATAAAAATAAATTAGCCAGATGTGGTGGCATGTGCCTGCAGTCCCAGCTCCTCTGGAGGCTGAAGCAGGAGGATTGCTTGAGCCAGGAATTCAAGGCTGCAGTGAGCTATGATTGCACCCTTGCATTCCAGCCTGGGCAATAGAGCAAGACCCTGCTTCAAAAAAAA
>NW_016823818.1:93208-100878 GCF_001698545.2 Rhinopithecus bieti
GGGAGGGAGGGGAAAAGATAAAGTTTTCTGCCCTAGGGTGTGATTTTCACACCACCCCAAGTTTAAGAACAAAGTATGGTTTGTTTGAATGCTTTTCCCAGACAGAGAAGCAGGCAGTGGTGGGAAGGACAAAATCTAGGGGTGGCTTCCCCTCTCTTAGAAGTATTAGGCCCAAGAAACCAACTGAAATCCTGGGATGAACTAGATTCCGTCATCGGAGTCCAAGTCCTTTTGGCCGTCAGTATGAGTGGCTTGAAGCTGCTATAACAAGTCACACGGATCTGATGGCTTAAAACAATGGAAATAGATTCTCTATGGCTCTGGAGGTCAGAAATCAAGACGTGGGCAGAGCCGTGCTCCCTCTGGAGGCTCCAGGGAGGATCCTTCCTGCCTCCTCCAGCTTCTGGGGCCTCCAGGCATCCTCTGGCTTGAGCCCACGTGGCTCCAGTCTCTGCCTCTGTCTCCCCATGCCCGTCCTCATGTGTTAAATCTTGCTCTTGTTTTCAATTGTTTGCTTTTTGTTTGTTTTTTTGAGACAGGGTCTCTCTCTGTCACCCAAGTTGGAGTGCAGTGACGCCATCTGGGCTCACTGCAACCTCCACCTCCTGGGTTCAAGTGATTCTCCTGCCTCAGCCTCCTGGGTAGCTGGGACTACAGGTGCCTGCCACCTCGCCCAGAAAATTTTTGTACTTTTAGTAGAGACGGTTTCACTATGTCAGCCGGGCTGGTCTCAAACTCGTGGCCTCAAGCGATCCTCCTGCCTCAGCCTCCCAAAGTGCTGGGATTACAGGTGTGAGCCAAATCTCACTGCAACCTCCGCCTGCCGGGTTCAAGTGATTCTCCTGCCCCAGCCTCCCAAGTAGCTGGGATTACAGGCACATGCTACCACGCCCGGCTAATTTTTGTATTTTTAGTAGAGATGGGGTTTCACCATGTTGGCCAGGATGGTCTTGATCTCCGAACCTCATGATCCACCCACCTCGGCCTCCCAAAGTGCTGGGATTACAGGTGTGAGCCACCGCGCCCGGCCAAAATCTCATTCTTGTAAGGACATCTGTGATTGTTTAGGGTCCACCTGGAGAACCCAGGATAATCTGCCATCTCAAGATCCTTCATGTAATCACTTCTGCAACCTCTTTGCCACAGAAGGGAAAATTCGCAGGTTCCAGGGATTTAGGAGCCAATATCTTTGGGGGCATTACTCACACTACATACAAAGTCTCTTTTCAGGGCAAACGTAGATGCTCACAGGAAATGCCTCCGTGCCCCACAGCCGGACAAGCTTCCAAGCAAGCAAGCCGCTTTTAAGAGTCAGGAAGAGGCTGGGTGGCTCACGCCTGTAATCCCAGCACTGTGGGAGGCCGAGTAAAAGGAAAAGTGGGTGGATTGCTTGAGCCCAGGAGTTTGAGACCAGCCTGGGCAACACAGTGAGACCCCGTCTCTACAAAAAACACAAAAATTAGCTGGGCACGGTGGTGGGCGCCTGTAATCCCAGCTCCTTGGGGGACCGAGGTAGGAGGATCACTTGAGCCCAGGAGTTGGAGGCTACAGTGAGCTGAGATTGCACCACTGCACTCCAACCTGCGTGACAAAGTTAGATCCTGTCGCTGGCCGGGTGCAGTGGCTCATGCCTGTAATCCCAGCACTTTGGGAGGCTGAGGCAGGAGAATCGCTTGAGGCCAGGAGTGCAAGACCAGCCTGGGCAACACAGGGAACCCTGTCTCTACAAAAAAATGCAAAAAATAGCCAGGTGTGTTGGTGAGTGCCTGTAGTCCCAGCTACTTGGGAGGACGCGGAAGGAGGGTGGCTTGAGCCCAGCGGGTGGTGATCGCACCACTGCACTCCATCCTGAGCAACAGAGAAAGTCGCTATGTGGGGGGAAAAAAAGGCTGGGCGCGGTGGTTCACGCCTGTAATCCCAGCACTTTGGGATGCCAAGGCGGGTGGATCACCTGAGGTCCGGAGTTCGAGACCAGCCTGACCAACATGGAGAAACCCCATCTCTACTAAAAACACAAAAATTAGCTGGGTGTGGTGGTGCACACTTGTAATCCCAGCTACTCAGGAGACTGAGGCAGGAGAATTGCTTGAACCCGGGATGTGAAAGTTGTGGTGAGCCGAGATGGTGCCATTGCACTCCAGCCTAGGCAACAAGAGTGAAACTCCGTCTCAAAAAATAATAATAATAACAATAATTAATTTAAAAAAAAGTTAGACTCTGTCTCAAAAATAAAAAGTCGGGAGCAGGGAAAGCAGTCAAGGCAAGGAAGACCAACGACGTGCTCGGATGGTGCAGTCTCTTTGGAAGACACTCCAAAACTAAACTGGGAAGGTTCCCATTCTCGGCAGTGACAAATTTCTGGAACTAGATAGTGCTGGTGTTTGCACGCGGTGTACACGTAATTAACGCCACAGAGTTGCAAACTTTTTAATAGTAAACAAGGGCTGGGCACCGTGGCTCATGCCTGTAATCCCAGCACCTCAGGAGGCCGAGGCAGGAGGACCATTTGAGCCCAGGATTTTAAGACCAGCCTGGACAACAGAGTGAGACCCTGTCTCTACGAAAAATTTAAAAATTACCTGGGCGTGGTGGTGTGTGTCTGTAGTCCCAGCTACTCAAGAGGCTGAGGTGGGAGGATCACTTGAGCCCAGGAGGTTGAGGCTGCAGTGAGCTGTGATTGCACCACTGCACTCCCACCTAGGCGACAGAGCAAGACCCTGTGTTAAAAAAAAAAAAAAAAAAAGAAGGCTGGGTGTGGCGGCTCACACCTGTAATCCCAGCACTTTGGGAGGCCGAGGTGGGCGGATCATCTGAGGTCAGAAGTTCAAGACCAGCCTGGCCAACATGGAGAAACCCTAACATTTTTAGTCTCTACTAAAAATTCAAAAAATTAGCCAGGCGTGATGGCCGGCGCCTGTTATCCCAGCTACTTGGGTGGCTGAGGCAGGAGAATCGCTCGAACCTGGGAGGCGGAGGTTGCAGTGAGCCAAGATCTCACCACTGCACTCCAGCCTGAGCAACAAGAGTGAAACTCCATTTCAAAAAAAAAAAAAAAGGAAGAAAGAAATACATATTAGGATGGGGCAAGCTAAACTACATTGTTATGTATTTTAACAACATAGAAAATCCACTTGGGGCCAGCCTGCGAGTCCCTCCCATGTAGGCTCAGCCTGGCACTGGAACCTGGTGCCCTCTACCCCCCGCCCCTCCCAGTGGGGTCTCCGCTTCTACTTCAGAGGCAGAGCTGTCATAGTCGGCACTGGGAAGTGGCCTGCGGTGTCAGCACGGACCGGCACTCACCCCCCACACGGCACAGAGGATTTCTAGGGAGCAGTCTCCCCAGGACAGCAATAATTTCAGGTGACAGCGACACAGGGCGGCAACACCGGTTCCCTCCTGGCAGGCAGCCAGACGCACACACGCACGCAGACCACGCCATCCAGAAAGTTCACCTGCGACCTGAGACACAGCTCTTTGAGGGAGATCAGAAGATCAGATGGTATTTGAGAAAAAAGAAAAAAGGTTAAGCCAAGTGAGTGCGAAGGTGGAGGAAAAAAATAAATAAAGGTTAGGCTGGGGTGGCGGCCCTGCCACCCATGACACAGAGCAGGCCACGTCGGTTTCAGACCTAAAAGTCAGAACGATTTGCAGGTGGCGAAGAGTGGGTGGAGGAAAGGAGGGGGGAGTTCTGAGGGGCAGAGGGACCGAAACGCAAGAGTAATATCTGATGTGGAGAGGTTCCGCCCACATGGGATCTGCCCCTGGGAAAATAAAAAAAATCCCTCAAGCCCCTGCAAGGCAAGGCCTGCGGGCTGGAGGGACGGGCTTTCCACACACACAGGATGACAGAGATCGTCTCTGGAGGTGGGTGACCCAGCAGGCACGCCGACGACCTCGGTGCCGCTCCCCTGCACCCCCAGGTCAGTAATCCAGGGACGGGGAGCAGGCTCATGTGTCCCCAGATGCAGGCACACCTGCACCGCTTGAGGCATCTGCAGAGTCCGAGACCAGCAACCTGGAGGAGCTCCCCTGGCTGCCACTGGACACCCCAGGGCAAGGTGCCAGGTGCCTCCTGGGCAACCCCCCGTCTGCAGCAGTGGATGCAGCTGGCAAAGGCTCAAAGGCCTTCCCTGCGTGGGGCACACATGGAGGACACCCCCCCGGGGCCTGCACTGAGGCTGTCAGAGGGCCTGCCGGGATCCCCGCTCTGGTTTTCAGGTAACCCCGTCTGCTGGCACTGAGGGCCTCATCAGGCCCCTGCAGGCCTGCGACCACAGCTGAAATCGGCGTGCCTTCTCCAAAGCCACCTTCTGACCCGCTTTTTAAAGAAATTGAGGTAAGGTTTGCATAATGTAAAATTAAGCATTTTAAAATGAACAATTCAGTGATATTCAATACATTCGCAACCTTGTACAAGCATCACTCCTACCTAGTTCTTGTACATTCTCTCTCTTTTTTTTTTTGAGAGAGGGTCTCACTCTGTCTCCCAGACTATAGTGCCGTGGTGTGATCTCGGCTCACTTCAACCTCCGCCTCTCGGGTTCAAGCAATCCTCCTGCCTTAGCCTCCCAAGTAGCTGGGATTACAGGCCTGTACCACCATGCCCAGCTAATTTTTGTATTTTTAGTAGAGATGGGGTTTTGCCATGTTGGCCAGGCTTGTCTCAAACTCCTGACGTCAAGTGATCCGCCCGCTTCGGCCTCCCAAAGTTCTGGGATTACAGGCGTGAGCCACTGCGTCCGGCCAATTTCTTGCAAATTCTCACCCTAGAAAGAAACTTCATCTCCATCAGCTGTCACTCGCCCTCCCCTCCCCCGGCTCCTGGCACCCACACATCCCTTCATGTCTCTGCGGATGGGCCTGTCCCGGATATTTCATAGAAATGGGATCACATACTGTGTGGCCTTTTGTGTCTGACATCTCTCGCTAAGTATGACGTCCTCAAGGTGTATCCATGTTGTGGCCTGTGTCAGAGCCTCTCTCCTTTTCGGGGCTGAGTCGTGTTCCACTGTCAGGATGAACCATGTGTGGATCCATCCATCCTCTGATAGACACTTGGATTCTTGCAGTAACCTTTTGTCTGCTGTGAAAACCGTGCTGCTGTGAACATTCGTGTGCGTGTATTTGTTGGAGGACTTGTCTGCATTCTTTTGGGTCCATGCCCCGGGGCGGAATTGCTAGGTTACCCCTGAAATGGCCCAGGCCAGGCCTCTCCATTGCACCTCTGCCACTGACTTTTGGGAAGTGTTACTATTCAGAATGGGCAGGTGCACATTTATCTGACAGGTGTCCACACAGCCAGGGATTAAGGGGAATGGGAGAAGGATGGTCTTGCAGGACTGGGACCAGGATCAGGTGGGCAAAACACTCACAAAATGTAAGGGGAGGCCAAAAAAGTCAGCATCCATATAAATAATATTTTAATCCACCATTATAAAAATTCAAAGTGAATCTGTAAAATCTGTGATGATCAAACTATCAGAATCAAGGCGGGATCATTAACAGTGCTGTGAGAGGCACATTGATAAAGCAAAAGGAAAAATCAGAATTACTGACCCCATTTTGATTTAAAATTTTGATTCTGGCTTCATTGTGGATTTCTGCATTGATTTTTTTTTTTTTTTTTTTTTTTTTCCTGAGACAGAGTCTCGCTCTGTTGCCCAGGCTGGAGTGCATTGGCACGATCTCTACTCACAGCAACCTCCGCCTCCCGGGTTCAAGCGATTCTCCCACCTCAGCCTCCTGAGTAGCTAGGATTACAGGTGCCCGCCACCACACCCGGTTAATTTTTTTTGTATTTTTAGTAGAGACAGGGTTTCACCATGTTGGCCAGGATGGTCTTGATCTCTTGACCTCATGATCCACTTGTCTCGGCCTCCCAAAGTGCTGGGATTACAGGCATGAGCCACAACACCTGGCCAGAATTTTTTTTTTTTTTTAGAGATGGGGTCTTGCTATGTTGCCCAGGCATGTCTGGAACTCCTGGCCTCAAGTGATCCCACCTCAACCTCCTGAGTAGCTGGGACTGCAGGCACGCACCACCACACCCGGCTAATTTTTGTTTTACACTAAAGTATGATTTCATCTTGGTCACTGAGGTTTCTCCACGCCGCCTTCAATTTTGTGCCCAGTGTGAGTTCGTTGCTTGCCTGACCCTGGTCCTGTCCTGGGATTTGGGACCTGACAGGTCCGGGTAACAACTGCAGTTGATCCGTCCACTTGCTGGAGGACCTCGGGCTCTCTCCTATGAGCCTCATTTGGGCCATTTCTGGAATCCCATTGTGCAGGACAGCTGGGTGGACTGCAGTGATGTTTGTGCACCAAGTCCCCAATGCCAGAGCAGACGGGGGTCCCACCTGTTACCTTCTCGGACTTCCAGCCTCCAGAACCGAGAGGGAGAAGAAATCTCTGTTGCTGAAGCCCTCCAGTCTGTGGCTTGAGGTTACAGAGCCCCAGCAAACCATCACACTGGATTAAGGGAACTGGTCCCCAGAGCTCACAGCTGCAGACAGGCCAGCGTAGGACAACCCAGTGGGACCTGGGGGTGCCTCTGGCCTATTGGGGGACCCTCAGTGAGCCAGTGAACTCAGTGCACTTCTGGAGCTCCTCGACCACAAGTGAGGAAATTGAACGGTACAGGAAAAGCAGGTGAGAGTGCATATTAAACAGCCAAGGTCCGTCACCACTACCAAGCACCTGCCAGGCTCCCCACCCAGTGCTCCCAAAAGCGGAGGGCCCCCTCCCTCCCCTAAACTCTCAGAAGTTAATATTATCGGGTCAAGATGATAACAGCATGGGGAAACCTCTGGTAAGGGCCTTGCCCCAGGGGACAGCTCAGGTGGCCTCAGGTAACATGACAAAGACCTTCTTTATTCTTTATTATTATTATCATCGAGACGAGGTCTCGCTCACTCTGTTGCCCGGACTGGAGTGCAGTGGCGCAATCATGGCTCACTGCAGCCTCAGCCTCCTGGACTCAAGCAGTCCTCTTGCCTCAGCCTCCTGAGCAGCTTGGACTATAGGTGTGCACTGCCACACCTGGCTATTTTTTTTAAATTTTATTTATTATTATTTTTTGAGACAGAGTCTTGCTCTGTCGCCCAGGCTGGAGTGTACTGGTGTGATCCTGGCTCATGGCAACCTCCGCCTCCTGGGTTCAAGTGATTCTCCTGCCTCAGCCTCCTGAGTAGCTGGGATTACAGGCAACTGCCACCAGGCTCAGCTAATTTTTGTATTTTCAGTAGAGACAGGGTTTCAACAGGTTGACCAGGCTGATCTCAAACTCCTGACCTCAGGTGATCAGCCTGCCTCCCAAAATGGTGGAATTACAGGCATGAGCTACCATGCCCAGCCACTGATTTTTTTTTTATTTTTTACTAGAGACAGGGTCTTGCTATCTTGTCCAGGCTGGTCTCAAACTTCCGGGCTCGAGCGATCTTCCCGCCTCAGCCTCCCAAAGTGCTGGGATTACAGGCACAAGAGACCCTCTTTTATTGTTGCAAGATGCTGACAGGTTTCAGAAAAGGTTTGAAGCAAATGGGCCCCTGGGACCCGCTTCTCCCAGGCCAGGTTTGGTTTCAGTCAGCCTGAGCGTGCAGACACCTGTGTCCTGGGCACCAAACTTGACACTCTCGGTTCCTATCAGGCAGTGGGGGCGGGGAGGTGGGGGT
>NW_016823818.1:101078-120603 GCF_001698545.2 Rhinopithecus bieti
AGGTGGGGGTTGGGGGGAGGGACCGGGCTCACGTGCCAGGCTCAGGGGAAGCGTCCTAAACATTCTCAGAAATGACCACGCCCAGCACCGGCCTTGGGTGGCTTCTCAGGATCTGCTTTCTGGGAAGTGGGCCCCTGCAGCCCAGGGTTCCTTCCCCGCCACTCCGACCCTTCCTAAGCTGCTCAGCCCAGGGATCCAGGGCCCTGGCGAGACAGCCTGGGAGACGCAGAGTGGGAAGTGATGACTGGGAGCTGGTATCACGAATGTCTACACGCAGACTGACTTCAGGGGCGAGGAATTCCGCCTGGCGAGCGTCTAGACTGCGGTGTTTCTGGGACGCTGGGAGCTGGAGCCAGGACAGGTCTCCCGGGAGCTGGGCTGTGCTGCCACCTGCTGGTCATCCCCCCGACAGGCGGCCTCGCTGTCACTACTGCGTGAGCTCGAGGTGCCCCGTCCCAGGACTGTGGCAGGAGGGGGTCCCGTCCTGCGTGGGGCTTGAGGGCAGGTGGGCAAGACGGTGCATAGCCTGAATCTATTTAATGATTTATTTGATAATACCATTTAAAAATCTCCCTTAAGCCAGGTGCAATTGCTCACGCCTGTCATCCCAGCACTTAGGGAGACCAAGGCGGGAGGATCACTTGGGCTCAGAAGGTCGAGACCAGCCTGGCCAACAGAGCAACATCAGGTCTCTACAAAAGAGTAAAGATTAGCCAGGCGTGCTGGTGGGCGCCTGTAATCCCAGCTACTCAGGAGACCGAGGCAGGAGAATTGCTCAAACCCAGGAGGTGGAGGCTGCACTGAGCCTTGATCGTGCCACTGCACTCCAGCCTGGGTGACAGAGTGAGATTCTGTCTCTAAAACAATAAAAAGTAAAAGTAAAAATAAACAAAAATCTCTCTCTCTCTCTCTTTTTTTTTTTAGGCGGAGTCTCACTCTGTCGCCAGGCTGGAGTGCAGTGGTGCAATCTCAGCTCACTGCAACCTTTGCCTTCTGGATTCAAGTGATTCTCTTGCCTTAGCCTCCTGAGTAGCTGGAACTACAGGCACCCGCCACCACGCCCAGCTAATTTTTCTATTTTTAGTAGAGGGGTTTCACCATGTTGGCCAGGATGGTCTCAATCTCTCGACCTTGTGATCTGCCTGCCTCGGCCTCCCAAAGTGCTGGGACTACAGGTGTGAGCCAGCACACCTAGCCAAATCTTTCTTTCTTTTAAATAATTGGATTGACTTTGGTCTACGGTCTCCCCTAGGGCCCCATCCTTCTCTGGGGTGGGGCTGTCCTGGGCACTGCAGGGTGCTGAGCAGCGTCCCTGGCCTCTGCCCACTCCATGCCAGGAGCACCCCCAGTTGTGATAACCACACATGTCCCCAGACATCGCCCAGTGCCCCCTAGGGACAGCATCACCCCCACTTAAAAACAGTTCCAGGGTAGCAGCCCAGGCTGCAAAGAAGGTGCATCTGGGAGCTGGGCATTTCACATCGGGGTGACCCAACCTGGGCGAAGGGAGGGCGCCTCCGTGAGAAGACTCAAGCCAGGACCCCCCCAGGCAGGATCCGGGCTGCCACGGCACAAAAGCCCCAAGTCCAGGGCTCCTGGAGATGTTTTAAAATCCAGTCGATGAAAGATGAATAAAATACTTGTGAGTGTATAATCATGAATCCAGCCTGGATTCTGTTTGTCTTTATGCTGAGATAATTGCAAAATACAGGTTTGGAATTTTTTTTTTTTTTTGAGAGAGAGAGTCTCGCTGTGTCGCCCAGGCTGGAGTGCCATGCGCGATCTCGGCTCACTGCAACTTCCGCCTCCCAGTTCAAGCGATTCTCCTGCCTCAGCCTCTGGAGTAGCTGGGACTACAGGTAACCACCACCACGCTCGGCTAATTTTGTGTTTTTAGTAGAGACGGGATTTCACCATGTTGGCCAGGATGGTTTCGAACTCCTGACCTCAGGTGATCCATCCGCCTCGGCCTCCCAAAGTGCTGAGATTACAGATGTGAACCACCATGCCTGGCCAACTTTAGACGTTTTTTGAGCGGAGGTGGCCCAGGAGGGCAAATGTGCCCCAGGCCCTGAGCATCCCAACATGGCCCTGCAGGCAGGTAGAACCAGCCAGGGAAAGGGATGGTGTTTAAGAGACGTGAAAAAGGAATTCAGACGAAGAATTTCTGACGTGAGGTTAACCCAGCTGGTGGCTGCAGCCTACTTTCCTGCCACAGGCCACACGCTGTCTCCTGCTGAATTAGCACCTACATTGGATTAGGTGATTTCGCTTGAATTACGTTGAATTAGGTGTTGAGTTGACACACTGGGGGACTTTGGGCTCTCAGCCCCTCACCTAAAGTCCATTGTCTCAAGCCACTGCCTCATTGGAAGAGCAGGTGTCTACACTGCCTGGAGAGGGGGAGATCCTGCGTTAATTGTTTGGGGAAAATGCAATCTGTCCCCTGCTCACATTGGACACCAGAATAAACTCCCAATGGGGCAGACGGCATAAACCAGGCGGACCCCCAGCTCCTGGGATTCACCTCCTCTCTGCCTCTCTGCCTCCCCACTCAAGGTGTGGATTTCAATGTGTGCAGCCTCCTGGGACCTCAGCAGGAGAGATGGTCGTGGAATGCAGAGACTCTTGGGGGTCCATGGATTCCCTTAACCTGGGGGAGGGGGGTCTCAATCGGGGTGATCCTGCCCCCCAGGGGACACCGGGCAATGTCTGGGGACATCTGTGGTTGTCATGCCTGGAGGTGCTCCCGGCATGGAGTGGGTGGAGGCCAGCGACGCCACTCAGGACCCTGCAGTGCCCAGGACGGCCAGACCTCAGAGGAGCTAGCCCCAAATGTCCACAGTACCTAGCAGAAGAGATTCTGATTTAATTACTTGGGGAAAAAAAGAAGAAAAAAAAAAGATCAAGGGACCCTGGCTATGCCAATACACTCAGACTGCGGCAGCGTGTGAATCCTGAATGAAAAAGGTGCAAATGAGAAACTCGCAGCCTAAGACCAGCGAAGGTCACGGTCACAGCGACATCTAAAGGCCGACAAGTGTAATGCAGAATCCACCCAGGGAACTGGGGCCCCGTGCCCACCCCCAGGGTAAAGGGGGCCGGCCTCGCACAGGGTCCCTTGCAGGTGTCTGTTGTGAGACCACATCCTCAACACCCGGTGAACGGCGCTGGGAGCAGACTCAAGGCTCGAGAGGCCCCAGGAGGGCGGGAAGAGAGTTCCCCCAGCTGCAGCCTGAGCATGGTCGCCAGAAAGCAGGTGCGGCGACTTTCCCTAGCACCCTCTCCCTGCCCTCCGTGTACCCGCGGAGGGGCCCTGCACGTCGGGTCTCAGGCACATGTGCGGTGAAATGCACACAACATAAAACTCCCTTTGGCCGGGCGCGGTGGCTCAAGCCTGTAATCCCAGCACTTTGGGAGGCCGAGACGGGCGGATCACGAGGTCAGGAGATCGAGACCATCCTGGCTAACACGGTGAAACCTCGTCTCTACTAAAATACAAAACTAGCCGGGCGAGGTGGCGGGCGCCTGTAGTCCCAGCTACTCGGGAGGCTGAGGCAAGAGAAGGGCGTAAATCCGGGAGGCGGAGCTTGCAGTGAGCTGAGATCTGGCCACTGCACTCCAGCCCTGGCGACAGAGCGAGACTCCGCCTCAAAAATAAATAAATAAATAAATAAAACTCCCTTTGCAGACATTCAGTGGCATTCGGACAGCCATCATCTCTATCTAGTTCTAGAACATTCTCGGCCCCCCAAAAGATACCTCATCCCCATCAGCTGTCACTTCCCATCCCCCTCCCCGACCCCTGGCACCCACACATCCCCTTCCTGCTTCCCTAGACTGGCCTGTCCTGAACATTTCATAGAAATAGGATCACACACTGTGGCCTTTTGGATCTGGCATCTCTCACTGAGTGTGATATCCTCGAGGTGCATCCACACTGCACGTGGCCTGGGTCAGAGTCTCGTTCACAGCTGAGTCTCATTCCAGGGTGTGGAAGGCCACGCTGTGGAAGGCCACGCTCTATTCACCCACTAATGGACACCTGGGTCCTTTCCACCTTTTAGCCATTGTGAATTGTACCATATGAACATTTGTGGCAAGGTTCTATTTGAACACCTGCTTCCAATTCCTCTGGGCACATAACTAGGAGTGGAATTGCTGGGTCAGGTGGTGACTCCGCGTTCAGCCTTTTGAGGAACCGCCAGACTGGTTTCCACGGTGGCTGCCCCATCTTGCATCACACATCAATTCTCAACGCCAAGGCATTCCTCAGCTTTTGAACAAGGCACTGAGGCAGGAGGCAGGAGATGATTGTTCGAGGCCACCCCGGAGCCGTCGGCAGAGCCAAAACTTGCAGCTGTGATTTGTGCTGCGGCTCCAGCCCAAGCCCTCCTTCCCTGGCTTCAGTGCCAGGCTGGGCAAAGTGTGTGGAACAGCCCAGCTTTCTAGGCCACTTTCAGAGTACTTGGCAGCCACTGTCTGCTCTCAACATGCCATCTGTGAGGTTCTAAAGAGCCACTGCTGAGCAATTGGGTTGCCCTGCAGTGGGAAATTGTCTTTGCAAGGAAGCAGCGAGGCGGAGGAGGCTGGAGGGTTCCCTAAGATCATGCACCCACGGCAGCCAGCAATGTGCCCAGCAGAGTGAAGGGCCTTGGCAAAGGGGCACCTCCTGTCCCCTCCAAATCCTTACAGGCCACCCCAGGACCTGGTGACCTGGGACAGACTCCTGTATGGGCCTTTTTCCCCTGGTGCCAGCAGGGAACAGGGCAGGATGGAAAAAACACCCAGTAGCCAGTGGCCTGCTGATGTCACCAAGCTGCAGGGCTGCCTGGCATTGATTAAACACAGCTGGTGTGGGCCAGGCACAGCGCCTCACACCTGTGATCCCAGTGCTTTGGGAGGCTGAGGTGGGAGGATCTGTTGAGCTCAGGAGTTCAAAATCAGCCTGGGCAACATAGTGAGACCCTATCTCTAATTTATTATTATTGTTTTGAGCCGGAGTCTCGCTCTGTTGCGCAGGCTGGAGTGCAGTGGCACGATCTCGGCTCACTGCAACCTCCGCCTCTTCCCATGTTCCAGCAATTCTCCTGCCTCAGGAGATGAGGTTTTGTCATGTTAGCTGGGGTAGAGACTCCATCTGTATTAAAAAACAAAGAAAGAAAGGCTGGGTGCGGTGGCTCACACCTATAATCCCAGCACTTTGGAGGCCAAAGTGAGTGGATCACCTGAGGTTGGGAGTTAGAGACCAGTCTGACCAATATGGAGAAAGCCCATCTCTACTAAAAATACAAAATTAGACGGGCGTGGTGGCACATGCCTGTAATCCCAGCTACTCCGGAGGCTGAGGCAGGAGAATCGCTTGAACCCGGGAGGCAGAGGTTGCAGGTTGCAGTAAGCCGAGATCGTGCCATTGTACTCCAGCCTGAGCGAAACACCGTCTCAAAACAAACAAACAAACAAAAACAAAACAAAACAAAAAACAGACAACACATAGCTGGTGGGTTCTTGGGCAAGGCTGGCGACCAGGGCTCTAGGGAAGGATGTTTCCAGGAGCTGCTAAGAGCAGTGGGGCTTGGGTTATGCCCGCCTCTTCCTGTGACTGTTTCCTCATCTGGGGTCACGGGATAGTGCAGCCCTGCCTCCCTAGTCATGCAGGGGACTGTGAGTGAAAGCGTCTTGGAATCAGAAGGTTCTGGCACCAAAGCTTTGCATCAGCCTTCCACCAGTGCGCTGCCCAGCGCGTGACTCTCGGAAAAACTTTAGCTTATTTCAGCCTAATTACATTCCGTTAGCCCAAAGTCTCCGACGGTCGGGGCTGGATCGTTCTCTGAGATGGGGCTGTCCTGGGCACTGCAGGGTGCTGAGCGGCGTCCCTGACCCCCACCCACTCCATGCCAGGAGCATCTCCAGTTGTGACAACCACAGACGTCCCCAGACATCACCCAGAGTCCCCTGGAGGCAGACCTGTCCCACTTGAGAACCACTGGCCTGGACCAGAAACTGGATCTTTCAGGGAGGCAGAGCTCAGCAGTCATCCAGGCACTGAGCCCGGCCCAGCCCTGCAGCTCTGACCCTGCCCTGGGCTGTGAGCGCTGAGGACCCCGTCAATCTGATCAAGAAGCCACACTAGGTCACCTCAGACCAAGGACATTCTGCAATGATGCTTCATGACGGTCCTCTCCACCTCCAGCCCTCAAAGACCTGGCCTGGACCCCCCTCCCGTGGCTCCCAGACCTCTGTCTCCAGGGAGCCTTCCGGAATGCCCTTCCTCCTGCCTTCAGTGCTCCTCCCCATCCTGCAAGGGTTGGCAAGGATGTCCCCTCCTTAGAGACCTTCCTGGACACCATGTGACACAGACTTTCTCCTCTTGGTGCCACCTCATCCTATTTTCTTTGTCTTTCCCTTTTTTTTTTTTTTTTTTGAGATAAGGTCTTGCTCTGCTGCCCAGGCTGGAGTGCAGTGGTGCAATCACAGTTCACTGCAACCTCAGCCTCCTGGGCTCAAGTGATCCTCCCGCCTCAGCCTCCCGAGTAGCTGGAACTACAAGTGTGCACCACCATGCCCGATTTTTTTTTTTTTTAATTTTGTAGAGATGGGATCTTGCTATGTTGCCTGGGCTGGTCTCAAACTCCTGGCCTCAAGTGATTCTTCCGCCTCAGCCTTCCAAAGTGCTGGAATTATAGGCGTGACCATTTCCTTATCTTCTAAGACACTCTGTTTGGTTTGCCTGTGTGTCTGGGCGTGTGCTGTCTGTGTGTGACAGAAGCTCCCTGAGAACAGGACTTGATTCCACCTGTATCAGGCTGGGCCCCCAGCACCTAGGCTGTCCCTGGCACACAGCGAGTATCGAGTCATTGTTTGCTGACTGACCGACAGACTGGCCTCCCATCCACTCTTCCACTCACCAGCTTCTCCATCTTGCCCAAATCCCTGCCAACCCCAGGGCACTGAGGGTACAGATTGCTCCTCACCTGTGCCCCTTGCAAAGCTCTCAGACACATTTTTTTCTGTTCTGTGTGTGTGCGTGTGTGTCTCTGTTGCCCAGGCTGGAGTGCAGTGGTGCAACCTCAGCTCACTGCAACCTGCACCCGCTCTGTTCAAGCGATTCTCCTGCCTCAGCTTCCTGAGTAGCTGGGATTGCAGGTACCTGCCATCACTCCCACCTAATTTTTGTATTTTTAGTAGAGAGGGGGTTTCGCCATGTTGGCCAGGCTGGTCTTGAACCCCTGACCTCAAATGATCTGCCCGCCTCGGCCTCCCAAAGTGCTGGGATTACAGACGTAAGCCACCATGCCCGGCCTGTTCTATTTTTTTTTTAATAAACAATTTTATTTGGAGTAATTTTAGATTTACAGGAAAGCTGCAAAGAGAGAGTCCCCACCCACGCCTCACCAGCTTCCTCTTCAGGGGCCGCCCTCTGTAACCACAGGGCATTGCTCACAGCTGGGGAACGCTGGCACCTTCCTATTAACCAAATGCCACACTCAATTCAGCTTCCCTCAGTTTTCCCCTCACAGCCTTTCCTGCCCCGTCATGACCCCATCCAGGAGCCCACGTGGCATTTGACTGTCCCATATCCCCGGGTTCCTCTGGGCTCTGTCGGTTTCTTGGTCTTTCTTTGGTATTTCCATGAATCTTTTTGTTTGTCTCTTTAGGAAAACGGTTACTATCCATGAAAAACAAAAAATGCGCGGTGGCTCACGCCTGTAATCCCAGCACTTTGGGAGGCCGAGGCAGGCGGAACACAAGGTCAGGAGATCGAGACCATCCTGGCTAACATGGTGAAACCCCATCTCTACTAAAATGCAAAAAACTAGCCAGGCGTGGTGGCGGGCGCCTGTAGTCCCAGCTACTCGGGAGGCTGAGGCAGGAGAATGGCGTGAACCCGGGAGGCGGTGCTTGCAGTGAGCCGAGATCGCACCACTGCACTCCAGCCTAGGTGACAGAGCGAGACTCGGTCACAAAAAAAAAAAAAGAAAGAAAAGAAAAACAAAAAATGTCATTCTGGCTACCCTGAGAGCTTATTATTGCTATTTTAAAATGAATGAATACCTGTTTGACATGTTCTCAGTTTTGATTTCAAATTCAACCAATATCAATAAGTAGAAGGCATATAAACAAAACTCTTTGGAATAATCGTCAGGAGCACAGAGTTTGAGAACCTTTGTCCTAAGCCAGGGGTTAGCAAACGACGGCCCCTGGACCACATCTAGCTGACTGTGTGTTTTTGTAAATAAAGTTTTATTGGCACGCGGCCACACCCATTTGTTTACATATTGCTTGTGGTGGTTTTCCCGCTACAACGGCAGGCAGAGACCGTCCGGCCCTGCAAAGGCTAAAACGTTTGCTTCTGGATGCAGAAAAGTTTGCTACCCCAGGCCTCACACATAGCAAGTTCATAGCAAGCATTTGCTTAAAATTAGGCTGAGCCCTGATCAGGGTGAAGGGCATGGTCAGACATCAGGGGATCATTGAAATTTCCATTCTGTCCCACCTTGTACAGCAAACGCCACCATGGAGCAGGACTCAGCCGTGAAAAGGAACGAGGCTCTGACACTGGCCACAGTGTGGATGGACCTTGAGGACATCAGGCTCCATGAAAGGAGCCAGACACAGAAGGCCACGCAGTGTGTGATCCCATTTCTACGAAATGGCCAGGACAGGCCCATCCACAGGGACAGGGAGGGGATGCGTGTGTGGCAGGGCTGCCAGGGGGAGATGGGATGTGACTGCTCATGGGGGACAGGGCTTCTTATGGGGTGACACCATGTTCCAGAATTAAAGGAGGTGGTTGCACAACTCTGAATGTAAAACTGCTGAGCTGCACATTTTTAAAGGGTGAATTTTATGGTGCGTGAATTATATCTCAATAAAGCTAATCCCAGCACTTTTGGAGGCCGGGGGGCAGGGGGTGGATCACCTGAGGTCGGGAGTTCAAGACCAGCCTGACCAACATAAAGAAACCCTGTCTCTACTAAAAATACACAATTAGCTGGGCGTGGTGGCAGGTGCCCGTAATCCCAGCTACTCGGGAGGCTGAGGCAGGAGAATCGCTTGAACCCGGGAGGCAGAGGTTGCAGAGAGCCGAGATCACGCCACTGCACTCCAGCCTGGGCGACAAGAGTGAAACTTGGTCTCATAAAACAAATAAAAGAAAAGGAAAGAAAAGAAAAGAAAAGAGAAAAGAAGAGGAGAGGAGAGGAGAAGAGACACAGAAACCTGTAGAATGAAAGGCAGGCAGCCCCTGCACTCTGGCTACAAGACGCCGTCCCACCCCCTCTCTCTGCAGGCAGGTCACTGCCCCCCTTACAAATCTCTGCCCCGATCCCCCAACCCACACCCCAGAGCTGCGCCCTTGAGCCAGAAAACCTGCCACCCCAGGGGCCACTCCAGCCTCAGACCAACAGGATATTAAAAAAGGCGAAACCTCATAATCGTTTCCTATCGAAACCAATTAGAAAGCTCCTGGGTAGAAGTCCAAGGTTTTCAAGCAATTTAAGGCAAAAGAGAAGATTTTCAACGAAACATCCCAGCTGGGGGTGGGTTTCTTAGGGTCCCGTCGTTGGCCACCATGGAGGGACCTGGGGGTGAGCTCGTGACGCCAGCACCCCCAGCCTATGTGGGTCGGCCAGTTAGCTGGGTGTGGTGGCTCACACCTGTAATCCCAGCTAATCGGGAGACTGAGGCAGGAGAACTGCTCGAACCCAGGAGTTGGAGGTTGCAGTGAGCTGAAATCGTGCCACTGCACTCCAGCTCTGGGCAACAGAGCAAGACAGCTCTGTGCAGAAAACAGACTCCTGCGACAGAAATGCTGGCTCCCTTTGAGGCTGAGTTTTGTGACCTTGGGTTTCCTAGTCTGAGCTTCTAGTTTCATTTATAAAAGGGGTGACGTGGCCTCCGTCCCGCAGGCGCTCTGAAGGTCGCAGATTACACAGAGGTGGTGCGACTCATACAGGTTTCTGCCAACAGTGGCCCCACCAACAGTCACCTTTCCTTAGCACAGCGCCTTCCTCCTGGGGTGACGTCTCCCCCTCCTGCACACCCCCGTGGCTTACTGAGACCTGAGTAAAGCTCACTTCCCTTGAAAGGGGTTTAGTGGTGGCCCCCTCAAAATTCTTGTCTACCGGGTGCCTCAGAAAATGACTGTTACACACTAATTGCATTTGCTTAAAACTTAGGTTGAAGCTGGATGTGGTGGTCCACACCTGTGGTCCACACCTGTGGTCCCAGGTACTCGGGAGGCTGAGGCGGGAGGATCGCTTGAGCCCTAGGATTTCAAGGCTGCAGTGAGCTATGATGGTGCACTCCAGCCTGGGCAACAGAGTAGCCAGACTCCAGATACAAAAAATTAATAATAAAAAAAGAATTCCTGGCTGGGCACGGTGGCTCATGCCTATAATCCCAGCACTTTGGGAGGCCGAGGTGGGTGGATCACCTGAGGTCAGGAGTTTGAGACCAGCCTGACCAACATGGTGAAATCTCAACTCTACTAAAAATACAAAGTTAGCCGGGTGTGGTGGCACACGCCGTTAATCCCAGCTACTTGGGAGGCTGAGGCAGGAGAATCGCTTGAACCTGGGAGGCGGAGGTTGCAATGAGCCGAGACTGCACCACTGCACTCCAGCCTGGGTAACAGAGCAAGACTCCAGATACAAAAAATTAATTAAAGAAAAATGACTGGGCGCGGTGGCTCACACCTGTAATCCCAGCACTTTGGGAGGCCGAGGTGAGTGGATCACCTGAGGTCAGGAGTTCGAGACCAGCCTGGCCAACGTGGTGAAACCCCGTCTCTACTAAAAATACAAAATTATCTGAATGTGGTAGTGCACACCTGTAATCCCAGCTACTCGGGAGGCTGAGGCAGGAGAATCGCTTGAACCTGGGAGGTAGAGATTGCCGTGAGCTGAGATCTCACCACTGCACTCCAGCCTGGGTGACAGAGCGAGACCCCCATCTCAAAAAAAAAAAAACAAAAAACAGAAAAAAACAAAGAAGGAGACACAGAGAGACAGAGAGCAGAAAACAGCAGCAGAGACTGGAGCAATTCGACAATAAGCAAAAGCCAAGGTTTGCCAGAGCCCCCAGAAGCCAGAGGACACCGAAGGATCCTCTCCTGAGCCCCCAGGGGAGCACAGCCTCTACAGACACCTTGGTGTAGTTCTTCTGCCCTCCAGAACCACGACAGGACACATATCTGCGGACTGATGCTTCCAGGTCTGCGGTCACCTGTTACGGCAGCCACAAGAGGCTCGTCTGCCCGTCTCCTCTCCCCTTCCTTCATGCTGATCACCATGGAGGAGTGAGTTCAATTCCCTCTGCCTGCCCAAAACCCCCAACAACTTTTTTTTAATGTGAGATGGAGTCTCGCTGTCGCCCAGGCTGGAGTGCAATGGCACCATCTCGGTTCACGGCAAGCTCCGCCTCCTGGGTTCAAGCGATTCTCCTGCCTCACCGTCCCAAGTAGCTGGGATTATAGGCGTGCGCCCTCATGTCCAGCTAATTTTTGTATTTTTAGTGGAGACGGGGTTTCACCATGTTGGCCAGGCTGGTCTCGATCTCTTGACCCCCTGATCCGCCCAACTCAACCTCCCAAAGTGCTAGGATTAGAGGCGTGAGCCACTGCGCCCAGCCATTTTTTTTTTTTAACTTTTTAAAAAATTATTATTATTATTATTATTTTGAGAGAGTCTTGCTGTGTCACCCAGGCTGGAGTGCAGTGGCGTGATCTCAGCTCACTACAACCTCCATCTCCCGGGTACAAGCGATTCTCCTACCTCAGTCTCCTGAGTAACTGGGATTACAGGTGCCCGCCACCACGCCCGGCTAATTTTTGTATTTTTAGTAGAGATGGGGTTTCACCATGTTGGCCAGGCTGGTCTTGAACTCCTGACCTCGTGATCCACCCGCCTCAGCCTCCCAAAGTGCTGGGATTACAGGCGTGAGCCATTGCGCCCGGCTCCTGGTGGTTTTTAAGCTTGCAAAGGGTGCAGGATAAGCCCTGCAGAAGTCAATGGTCAGTAATGAGGGCTGCGAATTCAGCCCATCTCCAGGGAAAGCCGCCGAAACTGGCAACACCAGCTACTTCTGGGAAGGCGAACGCAATGAGTAACGCGGCAGAGACGGGGCTTTGTTTCCACTTTCACCATGTGCCATTTATACCCCTAGAGCTCTGGACACCCCGGGCATGGCCACTGATGCAAAACGTTGGTCCTTCTTCCTGGGGGGGTGTGGCCAAGTGAGGGTAGGTGAGGGAGAAGCCACTTCCAGGCTAAGGTCCTCAATACCCAGGCTCAGTCTGGGTTCTTCTGTGTCCCAGGAGGCAAAAAAGGTGACCACAAGTTGGGCTGTGGTATCAAAACCAGAACAAACGGGGTGTCCCAAGCCTGGGCAACATAGCAAGACCCCATCTCTACAAAACATAATTAGCCAGGCGTGGTGGTGCACCTGTAGTCCCAGCTACTTGGGAGGCTGAGATGGGAGGGTCGGTTGAGCCCTGGCGTTTGAGGCTGCAATAAGCTGTGATCGTGCCACTGCACTCCAACCTGGGCAACGGAGCAAGACTAGGTCTCAAGAAAACAAACAAACAAACAAACAAGGTGTTCCTTACCCAAAAGAATTGCAAGCAGGGGCTCGGACAGATACTTGTACTGTTCACTCATGTTCACAGAAGCCAAAAGGTGGAAGCAGGCCAAGTGTCCATCAACAGATGGACGGATAAACACAGTACGGTGCATCTGTATGATGGAATATTACTCAGCCATGAAAAGGAAGGGAATCTCAACACAGGCTGCAACACGGATGCACCTTGAGGACGTCACGCTCAGTGACAGAAGTCAGACAGAAAAGAACAATTCGGACAGGTGTGACGGCTCGCGCTTTTAAACCCAGCACTTTGGGAGGCCAAGGCAGATAGATCCCTTGAGGTCAGGAGTTCGAGACCAGCCTGGCCAACATGGCGAAACTCCACCTCTACTAAAAATACAAAATCAGCCGGGTGTTGTGGCAGGCACCTGTAGTCCCAGCTACTCAGGAGGCTGAAGCAGAAGCATTGCTTGAACTCGGAAGGCGGAGGTTGCAGTGAGCTGAGATCGCACCACTGCACCCCAGCCTGGGTGACAGAGCGAGACTGCATCTCGGAAAAAAAAAAAAAAAAAAAAAAGACAAATCTTGTGTGATTGCACGCCTAGGAGGTCCCTAGAGTCGTCAGATTCAGACAATCCATCTGTTGATGGACGCTTGGATGGCTTCCACCTTTTGGCTGCTGTGAACAAGAGCAAACGGTACAAGGGAAGCAGGTTGGGGGGGTGCCAGGGGCTGGGGAGGGGATGGGGAGCGAGTGTGCCACGGGGACAGAGATTCCGTTTGGGAAGATGGAAAGTTCTGGAGATGGCGGTGGTGATGGCTGCACCGCCGTGCAAATGTGCTGAATGCCACTGAACTGAGCACTTAGAAATGGCTAAAATGGTCACTATTATGTTTCACGTATCTTACCACAATTCAGAAAAGTAAGAAAGGAGCTCCGGTGGCTCTCAGGCCGAGCTCCACCTCTGTCTGGTTGCTGGTGATACCACAGTATAGCAGGCCTCTCCTCTCCGGAGCGGTGACCATGACCTGTTGCCAGCCCCGACCTGCGGGAGGCTGAGCCCAGCGGCGCCTTCTGGGAAGAAGCGAAGGAGGGAGCCTTTCTGATAATTACCCCGAGGCAGAGGGCAGGCGGGCACAGGGGCCCAAGCCCCTCCAACCCATCCCACAGGCCCCAGGGTGTTTACTGAGCTTGGAGAATTCCATGCTGTGGGCTGGGCCACTCCTGCCCTGAGACAGGAAGACAAGGTCGGCTCAGGGCACAGAAGCCACCGCCCGGCTGTCACCTTTCCTTGTGGGTGCAGAGCCAGGACCCCAGGCAGGGGTGGACGCCTGTGGTTTACCTCCCTGGGGGCTCGGGCTCTGTGCCGAGGGTGCATGCACTGGGGCCCCTAGACCTCTTCCTTCCTTTCTTCTTTTTTTTTTTTTTTTTTTTTTGAGGCGGAGTCTTGCTCTGTCGCCCAGGCTGGAGTGCAGTGGCCGGATCTCAGCTCATTGCAAGCTCCGCCTCCCGGGTTCCCGCCATTCTCCTGCCTCAGCCTCCCGAGTAGCTGGGACTACAGGCGCCCGCCACCTCGCCCAGCTAGTTTTTTGTATTTTAGTAGAGACGGGGTTTCACCGTGTTAGCCAGGAGGGTCTCGATCTCCTGACCTTGTGATCCGCCCGTCTCGGCCTCCCAAAGTGCTGGGATTACAGGCTTGAGCCACCGCGCCCGGCCCGTTTCTTCTTTCTCTCTTTTGAGACAAGATCTCGCTCTGTTGCCAGGCTGGAGTGCAGTGGCGCGATCTCGGCTCACTGCAACCTCGGCCTCCTGGGTTCAAGTGGACTTCCTGCTTTAGCCTCCCGAGTAGCTGGGACCACAGGTGCACACCACTGCACCCAGTTAATTTTTTAAAATTTTTTTGTGGACATAGGGGTCTCACTCTTTTACCGAGGCTGGTTCTGGACTCCTGGCCTCAAGCAGTTCTCCCACTTCAGCACCCCAAAGCACTCGGATTATAGGTGTGAGCCACTGTGCCCAGCCAGGGTTTTTATTTTTTTCTTTTGCAGAGATGGGGAGTCTCTGTTGCCCAGGCTAGTCTCAAATTCCCGGCCTCAAGCGATCTTCCCATGTCGGCCTCTGAAGGTGCTGGGATTACAGGCGTGAGCCACTGCGCCCGGATTAGCCAGACTTCTTTCTCCTCCTCGGTCACGGGGATCAGGAAGCAGAGAATCAAGGTTCTGCCACCAACTTGTAGAAGGGCCGTGGGTCACCCATGCCCCTCCCAGTGTTTCCATGGTTACCAGGGAAGCCAGTGAAGGGCAGAGTCTTTGGGGAAGGAAGCTGGGCCAGAGAGGAGATGAGGGTGTGAGAAGGCCCAGACCACTCTGAGGAAGGATGCCTCTTGGTACAGACCAGAGCAGCAGTGCCCTCACCATGCTGGGCACAAGACAAGGACTTCGGAGCTGATTATTTCATTTTGGGGGTTTTTTGTTTGTTTTTTTGAGGCAGAGTCTCACTCTGTCACCCAGGCTGGACTGCTCACTGCTGCTCACTGCAACCTCCACTTCCCGGGTTCAAGCGAGTCTCCTGCCTCAGCCTCCCAAGTAGCTGGGATTACAGGCGCCCGCCACCACGCCCGGCTAATTTTGTATTTTAGTAGAGACGGGGTTTCACTATGTTGGCCAGGCTGGTCTCGAACTCCTGACCTCAGGTGATCCGCCCGCCTCGGCCTCCCAAAGTGCTGGGATGAGAGGTATGAGCTACTGCGCCTGGCCTGATTATTTCATTTACTCCCTGCAGCAGCCCTGGGCAGCAGGGGTGGTGATCACCCCACATCTTACCAAACAGAAGCAGAGAGTGACCACAGGTGCCCACCTGACCCCACGTCTCCAGCGGGAACGTGAAGCTGATGCTGCTCCCGCCCCAGGCCTGAAGCCAGCCCCTGCCCCAAACCAGCCTGACCGGCAGCACCGTGGAAGCCCATGGGGACCTCCGCCCCCCACGGGAGGCTGGGGCATCTCTCACCCTCTCTGTGCCTCGGTTTCCTAATCTGTCACACAAGGAGGTTGGACCCAAACCAATTGATTGTCATGGGTGGAGCCGGAACCCGCTGTGGTTCCCTCTGGTCCTCAGGATAAAACGCAGCCTCTGCCGTGCGGCCTCCTCGCTCCCTCTCCCTCCCCTTTTCAAGGTCCTGGAACCGTCTCTGCACCTGTATCTCCCACCCCACCTGTCACCTTCAGGGCACTAGCAACACTCAACTCATGTCACTTCCTCCAGGAAGCCCTCCCTGAATTCCTGAACAAAGCTCCTGGTGTGGGCACCTGCTTTCACTCTTGGGCGGTGCTGTCTTCCTCGGTTCACTCAATCAGGGTCTCAACTGGGGTAATTCTGTCCCCTCAAGGGACACTGGGCGGTGTCTGGGGACATCTGTAATTGTCATGATGGAGGGATGCTCCTGGCATGGAGTGGATGGAGGCCAGGGACACTGCTCAGCACCCTGCATTGCCCAGGACGGCCTCATCCCAGAGAACAGTCCAGTGTCAGTGTCCACAGTGCCCGGGGGGAGAGACCTGCTTTAATTATTTGGGAATAAACCGAGTCTCCTCCCTGCTCACCCCAGACACTGGAATAAACTCCAGATGGGGCCGACGGCATAAACCAGGGGGCCCCAGCTCCTGGGGACTCACCTCCTCTCTCCCCTCCCACTCAGGGTGTGGATTTCAATGTGCGCAGCCTCCTGGGACCTCCGCAGGGCAGAGGATCATGGGACGCAGAATCTCTTGGGGGTCTGCGGAATCTTCTATCCCAGAGGGTCTCGACCAAGGTGATTCTGTCCCAGGGAAAGCTGGGTGGTGTCTGGGGATATCTGTGGTTGTCACGACTGGGGGTGCTCCTGGCATGGAGTGGGTGGAGGCCAGGGACGCTGTCAGCACCCTGCAGTGCCCAGGACGACCCACCCCAGAGAACAATCGGCCTCATATGTTCACGGCGGTAAGGGGATGAGCCCACCCCCTACATGGCTCCAGGGGCACCCAGAGTGGGGCCCCAGCCCCATGGCCACCTCTCCTCCCACTTCCTCTGGGCGCCTGTCCTCTGCACCTGCGTCCTCCGGCTCTGGCTCCCTTCAAACCTGGTCACAGCTGGCAGCCCGCATGCCGTAAACACCCACCCAGACGTGCCAGCCAGACCTGGCTTTCTGTCACTCCCGGCTGATTCTGAATTCCCAGTCTCACATGGCCCAGAGGGTGACTGGCTCGAGACTTGCCTCTCATTACGAGCAAAGCTCTGATTCAGCCGGAATATTAGTCAGGGAACAGCATGTCACATTCCAGGAGGCTGATCAGCTCCAACTTCAGTGCCAGCAGCTGACTCAGCCCGGAGAGCTGCATGTGCTAACTACTCCTTCTGAGCCTCACAGTTATGTTCTCGAGATTTCACTCAGTGTCACATGGTGTCACTGGTCCTGGTCGCAGACACAGACTCACCTGTGTGCCGGGAGTCAGGTGAGGACCGGTCCCAGCACCTTCATTCTTTGTTTCTTTCACTCACTCAGTAAACATCTGGCCAAGGCTTGGACCAGATCCCTGATCTTAATGAAGGAGGTGATGGTCTGGCCCGGGTGACAGGCACAGTTGATGTGACGATCACAACACAGTTGCCATGTGGCCTTGAGCATGTTAGCCCCTCTCCGCTGTTTACTGTTTTCTCCTCTGTGAAATGGAGATAATGATCTCAACTTCAACACAGCAAGTGTATGAGTCAGCTACTGCTGCGTAACAAACAACAGCAACAACAAAAACACCATTTGCCATCTCATAATTTCTGTGTGTCAAGAGTCAGGTTTAACTGGGTCCTCTGCTCAGACTGTTATAAGCCTGAAGTCAAGGTATGGGCTGGGCTGAGTTATCATTTGGAACTTGGGGTCCTCTCCCGAGTTTGTTTGGTTATTGGCAGAATCCATTTCCTTGCAGCACTAGGAATGAGGTTGCTGTTTTCCTACTGGCTTTTGGATGGGGGTGCTCTGAGCCCCAAGGGGCTACTCTCAGGTCTCTGCCACATGGACCCTCTAGTGGCAGCTCATGACATGGCTGTTTGCTTTCTTTAAGGCAAGCACCCCATTCCCTTTCTCTCTTTCTTCCAAATGTGGTTTATATATACATATATATAACATAAGACTCATCATCTTAACCATGTTTACGTGTACGATTCAGTGATGTTAAGTATATTCACACTGCTGTGCAATGGCTCTCCAGAACCTTCCATCTTGTACAACCGAGACACTGTATGCACTCAACAACAGCTCCCCTCTTCCCTCCCCCAGCCCCTAGCACCCACCATTCTCCTTTCTGTCTCTATGAATTTGACAACTCGGGATGTGCTTCTGCTCTCGTTTATGGGCTCACCTGATGAGGCCAGGCCCACCCAGGATGTCTCCTTTTTGATGAGCTCAAGTCAACCGACTAGGAGTCTTCATCACATTTGCAAAATCCCTTTACTGAACACACGACCTATCTGCATTAACCTAACCACTGGAGTGACACCCCATCATACTCGCAGGTCCAACCTATCCTCAAGTGCAGGGGATTAGATGAGACGTGGGCACTAGTGGGTGGGGATCTTGGGCGCCATCTTGGAATTCTGCCTACGACTGTAGCTGTAAAAGACATGGTGGCCATTGCTATTTAGGTGCCGTTAGCAGGAAACACACCAAAGCGGCCCCCAAGGAGCACATGCTATGCATCAGGCTCTGCACAAGGCATAGAGAAAACAGCAAAGAACTTTGGGGAAAGTTGAAGACTTGAGGTGAACAACTGGATATCTTACTAGGTCTTTCTGGATATCTTAGTAGGTTGAACAAATGGATAGGGGATATTGGGGGATGGGTTATCTCCCTTGGAAAGAACTCCAAATGTCGCTTTCAATAACTTTCCACCCTACCAGTCATCTCTTCCTTCCAGAAATTCTCAGGAGGCAGCACTTGGTGGCTCTTCTGCAGATGCCAGGATGGTGACGATGACAGATGGCCATGCTCTTGTGTTTAGAATAGGACGTCCCCAAGGACATGGAGTCACAGACGGGTCAGGTAAGTTGCCTGGACACCCACACGAATAGGAGGCGCTTCTGGATTTGAACCAAGTCTTCTAGTGCTAGGAGCCCCAGAACAAACCTACTGCCACCCCTTCCCCACGACAAAGCCCACCAGAAGGGCTGGCTGCTTGAGAGGTAGTGGATAAGACCTCACAGACTCACAGACTAGTGGGAGAAGACAGAAGAGCGTGGCCCTGAACACAGCGTGGGGACACACAGTGATTGGAACCTGGCACCCACACCAACGGTCAAAGTCTAGATGGTTTTGTTTGGTTGTACTCCCGCCTCCCGCTGACCCCATGCACACGAGTAAGAGGAGCTCCATCCACGTTTATGGACACTTAATGTTCCTGCACAAGCATAAATAAGGTGAAGCCGAGTCTGCGTGTGTGCAAAAGGCACAGAGCTTTGCACATACATGGTGCCAGGGTCCATTTCCTGGTTTTGTACTACAGTTACGTAAGATGTCACCACTGGGGGAAACTGTGAAGGTACATGTGATGTTTTTTGCTCTGTGTGATTTTTGCAACTTCCTTTGAATCTGATGATTTCAAAATAAAGGTTTTTTTTTTTTTTTTTTTTTAGACAGAGTCTTGCTCTGTCACCCAGGCTGAAGTGCAGTGGCACAATCTTGGCTCAATGCAAGCTCCGCCTTCTGTGTTCACCCCATTCTCCTGCCTCAGCCTCCCAAGTAGCTGGGACTACAGGCACCCACCACCACCCCTGGCTAATTTTTTGCATTTTAGTAGAGACGGGGTTTCACCGTGTTAGCCAGGATGGTCTTGATCTCCTGGCCTCGTGATCTGCCCACCTCGGCTTCCCAAAGTGTTAGGATTACAGGCGTGAGCCACCGCACCCGGCCAAGGT
>NW_016823818.1:123216-130342 GCF_001698545.2 Rhinopithecus bieti
AAAAAAAAAAAAAAAGAAAAACAAAACAAAACAAAAAAAACCAACCTTCTATAAACAAAACTAAAAGAAACTCACACACACACACGCAGAGAACAGACTGGGAATTGTAAAAACAGCTGACAAACACAGACCTTCTACTCTCCCCTCAGCACTGCGGACATCGGGACTGGATCCATCTCTGGGGTGAGGCCGTCCTGGGCACTGCAGGGTGCTGAGCAGAGTCCCTGGCCTCCACCCACTCCCTGCCAGGAGCACCCCTTAGTTACACTGAGCTATGATCGCACCACTGCACTCCCACCTGGGCAACAGAGTGAGACTCTGACTCTAAAATAATAATAATAATAATAACAAGAATATAATAATAATAATTTGGATCCATGTCTGGTAAAAATAATAAGTAAAGTTGAGGCTCTAAGATAATAAATTAAAAGAATAAATAGGCCGGGCACGGTGGCTCATGCCTGTAATTCCAGCACTTTGGGAGGCCGAGACGGGCAGATCACGAGGTCGGGAGATCGAGACCACCCTGGCTAACACGGTGAAACCCCGTCTCTACTAAAAATACAAAAATTAGCTGGGCGCAGTGGCGGCCGCCTATAGTCCTGGCTACTCGGGAGGCTGAGGCAGGAGAATGGCGTGAACCCGGGAGGCGGAGCTTGCAGTGAGTGGAGATTGCGCCACTGCACTCCAGCCTGGCAACAGAGCCAGACTCTGTCTCAAAAAAAAAAAAAAAAAAAAAGAATAAACAAAATAAAATAATAAATAAAGCTGAGGCTCTCACATTACATTTTTGTGAGGCTGTCATCACAAGGCTCATCCAGCCACAGCGGGCTCTGCACTGGGGCACCTGCCTGGGCCTCTGCCTGGCCTCCGTCAGCTTAGGAGCCCTCAGCCCCTTGAACCCTGCTGGTGGGACAAGGGGCCCCTCTACCAGGCCCTTAACTTCTGAGTAGACCCCACCTGGGGCCTCCCAGGCTGCACCTTAACCATCTAGGACACGCATCCCCAGGCGGCACTGGGAGTGTCTGCGCACAGACCCGAGGGTGTTAGCCTGGCAGGGGCCCTGCACGTGGGTGCTGGTTCACTAAAACAATGAAGCGGACAGGAGGAAAATGAGCATCCAACGGGCCGCCTCATTGCTGTCCTGACCAACGGACTCTGACCCCTGCTATGGGGGTCATAGACAGTCTAGATCAAGCCACAGATTGGCAGAGCCATCCTCTCTGGCCTCCGCTCGGCTTCCCCATGTCCCCTGCCCCCTGGCATCTCATCATACGCAACCATCACTGCTGTGTGTGTTTTGAGTCAAAGGCGGCCAAGGCTCGATGAATCTGCCGATGACCGAGTTGGTGCCTCATCTCTCACTCTGTGGGAGGCCGACTGTGCAAGCGGTTGCTTAGCAACGGACACACACACACACACACACACACACACGTGCGTGAGAGGTGGTTGTGGGCTGCACACTGGGCTGGGGTGTTCAGATTCCCACGACCCCACCAACGGATCCCCGGGCTCGGTGGTCGTGGACGTGAGCCCTCTGGGTATGGAGCCTCAATCAGCAGAGTCAGGAAGTCACAATAACAGCTCTGAAATGGGGGTTCATTGAGAGGACATTGGTGGGCTTGAAGACGGGGGTCTGTCTACCGGGGCTTGAGTGGGAGCCATGGTGATTCTGTCAGGAAGAGAAGAGAAACCTGTTCTCAACGCCCCCGGAGGCAGGTTCTTCTGCACCGGGCCTTCTCCCCCGGGCGCTGTGGGCATTTGGGGCGGAATCATTCTCGGTGGTGGGACGGCCCCAGGCACGGCAGTGGCACCCCTGACCTCCACCCCATGGCATCCACCAATCGAGCCAGTCACAGATGTCTCCTGGGTGCAAAATTGCCCCAAGTTGAGACCCCCTGGGCTAGGGGATTCCACGGACCCCAAGAGACTCTGTGTCCCATGATCCTCTGCCCTGCTGAGGTCCCAGGAGGCTGTGCACATTGAAATCCACACCCTGCGTGGGGAGGGAGAGAGGAGGAGAATCCCAGGAGCTGGGGGTCCCCCTGATTTACACTGTCTGCCCCATCGGGAGTTTATTCTGGTGCCTATTGTGAGCAGGAAAATGACTTGATTTTTTGTTCCCCAAAATAATGAACCCAGAGTTTCTCCCACTCAGGACTGTGGATACTTGAGGCCCGATTGCTCTCTGGGGCGGGGCCGTCCTGGGCACTGCGGGGTGCTAAGCAGCATCCCTGGTCTCCACCCACTCCATGCCAGGAGCACCCCAAAGTCACAAAAATGGCAGGTGTCCCAGAAATTGCTCAATGTCCCTGGGGTTGGGGGGCGGCATCACCCAGGTGACCCCTGCCATAGAGGGTCACGTCTAAGCTCTCCTACAGTCAGGAAGCACCACCTTGTCCTAGGCTATAGACATGGAGGCTGCCGGGTACAGGGAGATGTTTCTGAGCCCTGGGGGCTGTGGCAGAGCCCCTGATTTCGGCACAGCGCCCTGTAATTACTTGCAGGCTGCACACGTTTTCTCGGGAGAGGGTAGCAGCAGCGAGCTGTGACCTTCCGGGGGCAGAACGGCGTTTTCAGGTCCTGGCTGGATATCTTGGCAATTCTTTCAGGGGAACAACTTGTCCGCAAAAAGAACCGATAATAACGTGAATTTCAACACGACGAGGACACGCTGAAATCTGGTGACCGACCAGGGGGAAGTAAACCCGCTCTGACTGGCCGCGGGGACTGGAGTTTGCTCACCACACAAGAGCCCTTCTCAAGATAAAAGGCTCCGGCAAAGCTCTCAGCAGAAATGTTACAAAAAAAAAAAAAAAAAAAAAAAAAACCTCCCTGGGAGAACAAGGAGCTATCAGAAAAACATGCTCTGTGATCTGGAGGTCACAGAGTTCTTCTTACTCAGTGAGGCAAGGAGCAAAAAGGCTGAAGAAATGCTTGTCCTGGAACAGGGGTTTCCACCCGGGCACTGCGGACATTGGCACCGGATTGTTCTCTGGGGTGGGGCCATCCTGGGCACTGCAGGGTGCTGAGCAGCGTCCCTGGCCTCCACCCACTCCATGCCAGGAGCGCGTCCCCGTCGTGTAACCACAAATGTCCCCAGACATTGCCCCAGATGAGTGAGGACGGAGGTGCAGGTGGGCATAGGTGGGTGCAGGTGCCCCGTGAACCCATCTCCACCTGCACCCTCTGCATCTCCAACCCTACCCCCAGCCCCAGTGTCTCCTAAGGGGTAGAAAGCCCACAATGCTGAACGTGAGAGACCCTGCCTTAATTTGAGAAAAAAAAGGAATCAAGTCTGTCCCCTCCTCACATCAGACGCCATGATAAACTCCCAATGGGGCAGATGGTGTCAGTCAGGGGGACCCCAGCTCCTGGGATTTGCCTCCTCTCTCCCTCCTCACTCAGAGTGTGGATTTCAGTGTGTGCAGCCTCCTGGAACGATGTGGCCCCGATGTCCACAGGGGCCAGTAAGGGAAACCCTGTGTTGTTTGGAAAAAAACGGAGTCTGCTACCTGCTCACACCAGACACCAGAATAAACTCCCAATGCGGCAGACAGCATAAACCAGGGGTACCCCAGCTCCTGGGATTCACCTCCTCTCTCTCTCCCATTCAGGGGGTGGATGGAATTCTCCTCCGGCCAAACTGAACAAGCTCTCGCCTGCCGCCACCCAGGGCAGGGGTGCCTGAGTCTCTAACTCACAGGCGAGGATCCAGGCCCTCTGCCCGCCAGGACAATGACCCCTCCCGAAGCTAGGGAGTGGCAGCCCCAGGTCCGCAGCCAGCTCTTACCCTGAAAAGCGTGACATCCGGGAGGGGGAATGGCAGGCACCCCAGGGCCTGATGGCGGGGGACAAGCCAGGGTCTGATTCCCATAGCAGGACGACCTGCACTCCCCCAGGGCCACCCACCCCTCCAGGGACACTTTATGCCTTCCATTCTCTGGTCCAAGCTCTGCTCTGGCAACACCTCCGTGCCTGAGTGTGGGGTGCGTTCCCTGACTACCTTAAGGCCACTCCTGGGAGCAGAGCCAGTGCCTCCCGTCTCCTGCCACGCACAACACCCAGGGACTGCCTCTGGTTTTGGCAGAGAGGCTCTGAGTGTGCACACAGGGGCCCCCAGGGCAGGGGCCAACCACCTGGGTTTGCCTGGGACCTGGGGCTCAGTGTTGAACCAAGAAGGTATCAAGCAAACTGCAGTGGGGGTAGTGACAGAGCTCAAAGACGGGCTCGGGACTGACTGAAGACATCTGGGATGCAGTCAGTATGCACTGCCTGCACCTTCGTCCCCACCTGCACCACCTGCACCCACCTGCACCTCCATCCCCATCTGCACCCACCTGCACCTCCGTCCCCACCTGCACCATCTACACCCACCTGCACCTCCGTCCCCACCTGCACCCACCTGCACCTCCGTCCCCACCTGCGCCCACCTGCACCTCTGTGTCCCCACCTGCACCTCTGTTCCCACCTGCACCTCTGTGTCCCCACCTGCACCTCTGTCTCCACCTGCACCCCCATCCCCACTTGTCCTCATCTACACCCACCTGTACCCACCTGCACCCCGTCCTGAACTGCACCTCCATCCCCACCTGCGCCCACCTGCACCTCTGTCCCCACCTGCACCTCCATTCCCACTTGTCCTCATCTGCACCCACCTGCACCCCCTGCATCCCCGCCCCTACCTGCACCCCCCGCATCTCCATCCCCCTCCCGGCTCCAGGCCCGGGCCCAGGAGACTCCATGGGCCTCCTCTGCCCCCTGGTGGCCGCCAGTGGTAACAACAGCCCTCTGCAAACCGAGCTTCCCAGGCCCGAGGAACAGGCTCCCTGAGCCCCGGCCAGCCGTCTTTGCTGCTTGGGGCCTACAGAAGATAGGAGCAGGGCATCACGGTGCTGGTTTTGTCACCAGGACAGGCAGCCACGGCCCTCACTTGGCGGCGCACCTGCTCTCCTGGAGAGGCTGCCACCCAGAGGTTAGAGACCCCGGCAGGCTCCTGCACCCTTCACAGCCTCGCTCTCGTCCTCGTCCATTGTCGTAGGGAGGTGAGTTTTAAGCTTCCCACCCTGTGCCCCCAGGAACCAAAGCCGCACTCGCCCAGCCCAGCGCCCAGCAAACAGGAGGTGCTCAATGAATGAATATCAACATTATTAAAAGATCAGGAAGAACCCACATCCCACGCCATCCTTTGTAACAAAGGACCCCTTCAAGGTCAGCCGGCACCACGCCTGCTCACCACTAATTCCGTCCCCTCTATTGGGGCCTCCCCTTGGGTGCTGTGGACATCAGAGCCTGATGGTTCTCCGGGGTGGGGCCGTCCTGGGAACCATAAGGTGCTGAGCAGCGTCCCTGGCCTCCATCCACTCCATGCCAGAAGCACCCCTCCATCAAGACAGTTACAGATGTCTCCTGGGGGCAGAATCACCCCTGGTTGAGAGTCCCCAGGTTAGAGGATTCCACGGACTCCCAAGAAACTCTGCATCCCAAGATCCTCTGCCCTGCTGAGGTCCCAGGAGGCTGCACACATTGAAATCCACACCCTGAGTCGGGAGGGAGAAAGGAAGTGAATCCCAGGAGCTGGGGGTCCCCTGGTTTACACCGTCTGCCCCATCGGGAGTTTATTCTGATGTCCAGATAAACTCTAGGGACTGAAGTCAGTTTTGAAATAATGAATGGGGTGGGCGCGGTGGCTCACACCTGTCACCCCAGCACTTGGGGAGGCTGAGGCAGGTGGATCACAAGGTCAGGAGTTCAAGACCAGCCTGGCCAACATGGTAAACCCCCGTCTCTACTAAATATACAAAAATTAGCTGGGCATGGTGGCATGCACCTGTAATCCCATCTACTCGGGAGGCTGAGGCAGAGAATTACTTGAACGCAGGAGGCGGAGGTTGCAGTGAGCTGAGATCGTGCCTCTGCACTCCAGCCTGGGTGACAGAACGAGACTCTGTCAGAGAGAAAAGAAAAGAAAAAACAAAAGAGAAGAGAAAAGAAGGGAAAGGAAAGGAAAAGAAAGAAAGTCTCTCCTTCCTGGACACTGTAGACATTGGGGCTGGATTATTCTCTGGGATGGGGCCATGTTGAGCAGTGTCCCTGACCTCCACCCACTCCATGCCAGGAGCACCCCCCAGTCATGACAACCGGAGACATCCCTAGACATCTCCCAGCATCCCCTGGGGAGGGGAAGTGAGGGTTGGGTCAGAATCACCCCTGCTCCCTCCGTGAGACCCACTAGCCTAGTTAAATTTCAAATAGTTCAGAATTTAAGTGTGAAACATGCAATCAGAACGAAATACAGGTGATATTTTTTATAATCTTAAAATTTTGAAGAAACCCATAAAAAAACAAAGGAGACACTCATGGTAACAAACATTTAAAATCCTGGCCAGGTGCAGTGGCTCACGCCTGTAATCCCAGCATTTTGGGAGGCTGAGGCAGGAGGATCACTTGAGGTCAGGGGTTCAAGACCAGCCTGGCCAACATGGTGAAACCCCATCTCTAAAAATACAAAAATTGCCAGGCGTGGTGGTGCACACCTGTAATCCCAGCTACTCGAGAGGCTGAGGTGGGAGAATCTCTTGAACCCAGGAGGAGGAGGTGGCAGTGGGCCGAGATCGTGCCACTGCACTGCAGCCTGGGCAACAGAGTGAGACTCTGTCCAAAAAAAAAAAAATCCTCTATGGCAAAACCCACCATAAGCAAAGTCAAAACACACGCTCAGGAAAATATTTCCAGAGTTCAAACCAACGTTTATAAACTGTTCAAACAAATCAATACGCCTCAAACGTCGGAACATAAAGGTCAGCAAAGAGCCCAGCCTGACAGTCCACAGAAGGAACGCCCAGAGAACGGTCGGATTCACCGGCCACTGAGGACACCCAAACAAAACAAAGATGTGCGCCCCTACTTGCCAGCTTGGCCAAGATCTCATCGCTGCAGCTGGGAGGGTGGGGAACGGGCGCTTCAGGAAGGAATGGGGCGTTACTGGAGGTCCTTGTGGCTGGATGTCAAATGTAGATCACATGCACAGAGCTCAGCAGCAAATCCACTCGCAAGAATTTAACTGAAACCTCAACCATCCAAGGGGAAGGATTCGGGAAGGAAGGAGAGAGGGAGGGAGGGAGGG
>NW_016823818.1:132678-136448 GCF_001698545.2 Rhinopithecus bieti
AGATGGAGTCTCACTCTGTTGCCCAGGCTGGAGTGCAGTGGTGCGATCTCGGCTCTGCAACCTCTGCCTCCTGGGCTCAAGCGAGTCTCCTGCCTCAGCCTCCTGAGTGTCTGGGGTTACAGACGCACACCACCACACCTAGCTAGTTTTTTTGTATTTTTAATAGAGATGGGGTTTCACCATGTTGGCCAGGCTGGTCTCAAACTCCTGACCTCAGGTGATCCACCCGCCTCGACCTCCCAAAGTGCTGGGATTACAGGTGTGAGCCACCGTGCCCGGCCCTATGTTAGACTTCCAAGCTGCAGAGCTGTCAGATAATAACTGTGTGTGTGAGAAGCCGTTCTACATCAGTGGTCACTTGTTACGTCCGCTGCAGGAGGTGCCTACATCCACCAGTGCCCAACAAGAGGATCTAGCAGCTCCCACCCAGGCCCTGGGGGCTTAGTGGGCAGCCCCACCAGCCTACAGCCTGCCTGCCAGAGAGCTGTTCTCACAGACCCCCATCATGGGACACGTGTCGCTGGGACAGGTCACGGAGAACGATGACCCCATCAGGGGCAGTCTTTCCAAAGGGGCCCACGGGAGACCAGAAATTGCAATGTTTCTTGCTGAGAACTGCCATATCCTAGCTTGCAAACAGTTAGTTCCGCAGCTGCTAGCATTTCCCTGTTGAAATGAATAGGGTTATTTGTTTCTGTTTTTTTAGAGACAGGGTCTCTCTCTGTTGCCCAGGTTGGAGTGCAGTGGTGCAATCATAGCCCACTGCAGCCTCGACCTCCCAGGCTCAAGCGATCCTCCCACCTCAGCCTCTTAAGTAGCTGGGATTTCAGGTGTGCACCACTACGCCTGGCTAATTTCTATATTTCTTGTAGAGATGGGGTTTCATCATGTTGCCCAGGCTGGTCTCAAACTCTTGGGCTCAAACGATCCTCCCCACTTCAGCCTCCCACGTAGCAGGGACTACAGGTGCGTGCCACCATACCTGGCTAATTTTCTGTAGAGATGAGGATATTGCTCTGTTGCCCAGGCTGATCTCAAACTCCTGGGCTCAAGCCATCCTCCGGCCTTGGCCTCCCAGAGTGCTGGGATTACAGGCGTGAGCCACGGCGCCCAGCCAGAACTGAATGTTTGAAGAAGCCCAACACCAAACCGGTGGTGATCGCAGCCGGCTCCAGGAATGCAAAGTCTGAGCCCCTCCGGGCTCTGCACACCTTCCTGCCCTTGCCCTGCGCGTCGGCACCGGAAATGCAAAGTCTGAGCCCTCTCCGGGCTCTGCACACCTTCCTGCCCCTGCCCTGCGCGTGGGCACCGGAAATGCAAAGTCTCTGAGCCTCTCTGGGCTCTGCACACCTTCCCGCCCTGCACTATGTGCACTGGAAATGCAAACTCCGACACCTCTCAGGGCTCTGCACCATGTGCACCGGAAATGCAAAGTTGGAGACTTCTCTGGCTCGGCCAACCTTCCGGCCCTGCGCCTTCGGCCTGAAATGCAAAGTCCGAGCCTCTCCAGGCTCTGCACACCTTCCTGCCCTGCAACGGAGGCACCGGAAATGCAAAGTCTGAGCCTCTCTGGGCTCTGAACACCTTCCCACTCTGCACCATGCGCACCGGAAATGCAAACTCCCACACCTCTCCGGGCTCTGCACACCTTCCGGCCCTGCACAATGTGCACCGGAAATGCAAAGTTGGAGACCTCGCTGGGCTCTACACACCTTCCGGCCCTGCGCCTTCGGCACCGGAAATGCAAAGTCTGAGCCTCTCCAGGCTCTGCACACTTTCCCGCCCTGTACCATGTGCACCAGAAATGCAAAGTCCGAGACCTCTCCAGGCTCTGCACACCTTCCCACCCTGCGCCTCCTTTTTCAGGCTGAGCTTTTCTGTTGGTGTCACAGTTTCACTGGGGTGCGAGTTACACACCCTGAGATGCACACAGGACACGCTTATCTTTAAGCACACATGGTTCGAAAGGTTGCCATTCATTTCTACAGCTGTGCAACTATCAGGATAATCTCAATGGGACGCTGTCATCGGCCCCCAGAGCTGCCCCGATCCTACCCCCCAGCCTCCAGGCCACCTCTGATCTCTGTCACCTTTTCTAGAATTTTCCTGTAAGTGGAATTGTACAATATGAAATCTTTTACATTTTTATGTTTGGCTTCATAAACAAATAAATATTATACATATATTTTATATCTATACTTTTTGTATCTACACTTTATTTTATTTTGTTATTTCTGAGATGGAGTCTCGCTCTCTCGCCCAGGCTGCAGTGCAGTGGCACAATCTCAGCTCACTGCAACCTCCCTCTCCTGGGTTCAAGCAATCCTCCCACTTCAGCCCCCCAAGTAGCTGGGATTACAGGTGCCCGACACCATGCCCGGCTAATTTTTGTATTTTTAGTAGAGAAGGTTTTGCCAAGTTGGCCAGGTTGGTCTCAAACTCCTGATCTCGGGTGATCCACCCGCCTTGGCCTCCCAAAGTGCTGGGATTACAGGCGTGAGCCAATGCACCTATTTATATAAAGTAGCTCTATCTATACATGCATCATGTTATTGAGATATAATTCATATGACAGTGCACCCATTAAAAATGCATAATTCTTTCTGGGTATTCTCTGCGGGACCAAAAATAAGAAAAAAATCATAAAATAAAAAGAAAATGCACAATTCAGTGGCATTTAGTACATTCACAGAGTCCTGCAACCATCACCGCTATCTAATTCCAGAACATTCTAATTATGCCAAGAAAAAACACATCAACCATCACTTCCCATGCCTCTCCCAGGCTCGGCATCCACGCGTCCCCTCCCTGCCTTTGTGGATTGGCCTGTCCTGAACATTTCGTAGAAATGGTATCACATGTTGTGTGGCCTTTTGTGTCTGGCATCTCTTACTGAGTGTGACGTCCTCAAGGCACATCCACACTGTGGCCTGTGTCAAAGCCTCATTCCTTTTCATGGCTGAGTAATACTCCACGGTGTGGATGGAGGATGTTTTGCTGATCCACTCACCCATTGATGGACATTTGGAGTCTTTGCCTTATTGCTACATTTGAACATATTCTTTACTTTTGAGTACATCTGTTTTTGAATTACCTCTCATGACCATTGTCTACTAAGGACGAGACCAAAATGATTTATCCTGGGCTTGTCTAAAATATGCATTTTTAAGGAGCACATTACATGCCATAAAATTCAAGTGAAGTGTACTGCTCAAAGATACTTCAGGGCCAGGTTCAGTGGCTCACACCTGTAATCCTGGCACCTTGGGAGGCCAAAGTAGGAGGATCACTTAAGCCAAGGAGTTCAAGACCAGCCTGGGCAACAAAGCAACCCTAACTCCTTTCTGATTTTTTTTTTTCTTTTTTTTTTGCTTTCTTTCTTTTCTTTTTCTCTTTTTTCTTCTCTCTCTTTATTTTTAGAAGGAGTTTCGCTCTGTCGCCCAGGCTGGAATGCAGTGGCATGATCTTGGCTCCCTGCAACCACCGCCTCCCAGGCTCAAGTGATTCTCATGCCTCAGCCTCCCAAGTAGCTTGAATTACAGGCCTGCGCCACCACGCCTGGCTAATTTTCCTATTTTTAGTAGAGATGGGGTTTCACCATGTTGGTCAGGCTGGTCTGGAACTCCTGACCTCAGGTGATCCACCTGCCTCAGCCTCCCAAAGTGCTGGGATTACAGGCAAGAGCCACCATACCTGGCCAAGACCCTAACTCTTAAAAAAAAAAATTAAAACTTTTTGGCCAGGCGCGGTGGCTCAAGCCTGTAATCCCA
>NW_016823818.1:139925-148911 GCF_001698545.2 Rhinopithecus bieti
AAAAAAAAACCCACAAACTTTAAAATGCTGGTTTCCGTTCTATGAGCCCAGGGTAATTTACCATCAACAAAAGGCGGGAATAGGGAGCTGAAATCCCTGCTGTCACCTGCAGGTGGTGCCCTTGCCACAGGAACGCCCTGGCACCCTTGGGCTCTGGGAGCAGCTGGAATCTTGCAGGATCCGCTACACCAGGGCTTGCCACTCAGAACAGCAGCAGCTCAGGGCAGCAGGGATGAGCGATGAAAGGGCTAGAGCGGCATGCCCACGGGGTGGCAAGAGGCCCAGACTCTTCCCCTGCGCCTTGCAGGGCAGCTATGCACATAACCCTTCAACTTTGAATCATATATTTTTCTTTTCTTTTTTTTTTTTTTGAGACAGGGTCTCACTCTGTCGCCCAGGCTGGAGTGCAATGATGCAATCACAGCTCACTGCAGCCTCCACCTCCTGGGCTCAAGCGATCCTCCTTCCTCAGCCTCCTGAGGAGCTGGGCCGACAGGTGAGAATCACTGTTGTAGTTTTTACGGACTGGGAAGGGGAAGGAATGTGCTTAGTTTGTGGGCTAATTTTTAAAGGTTTTTAAATAGAGACAGGGTATTGCTATGTTATCCAGCCTGGTCTTGAACTCCTGGGCTCAAGTGATCCTCCCACCACCTTGTCTTCTGAAAGGGTTGGGATTCAGGTGCAGCCGTTTCACCTGGACAACCTGAAATTACTGAATGAATTCCAAGTGGTGATCCTGTGCGCCCTTCAACCCACTACCCTGCCAGTGACTCCGTACACAGCTAGGGCACATCTTATCAAAACCACCAAACTGAGAGGCGGATACATTCAATGTAGACATTCACCCCTAGGAATCATTATCTTCAAATAGCCTTCTTGTGAAATAATGCCCATACCATACAACTCGCCTACTTAAAGTGTATAATTCAGTGTTTTCAGTATATTTGCAAAACTGGGCAACCACCACCTTTATGTAGTTCCAGAACATTCTCCCACAAAGAAGCGCCCTCCCCATCAAGCCCCCAATCTCCAGCCCCGGCACCCACGTGTCCCCTCCCTGTCTCTGCGGACGGGCCTGTCCCGGACATTTCATAGAAATGGGGTCGCACACCGTCCAGCGTCCCTCACTGAGCGTGACGTCCTCAAGGTGCATCCACGCTGTGACCTGTATCAGACTCGCTCCTTTCCGTGGCTGAGTCTTACTCCTCCTGAGTATGGAGGGACGTGTTTCTCAAATCCATTCACCCGCGGATAGACCATCGGCTTGTTCCTACTTGTTGGCGATTGTGAATCTGCTGCTGTGAATATTTGTGTCACAGGAATCTTATTTTTTATTTTTTTATTTTGTTTTGAGACAGAGTCTCATTCTATCCTCCAGGCTAGAGTGCAGTGACGCAATCTCAGCTCACGGCAACCTCCACCTCCCGAGTTCAAGAGATTCTCCTGCCTCAGCCTCCCGAGTACTTGGGATTACAGGTACCCACTACCACGCCTGGCTAGCTTTTTTTGTATTCTTAGTAGAGACGGGGTTTCCCCATGTTGGCCAGGCTGGTCTCGAACTCCTGACCTAACGTGATCTGCCTGCCTAGGCCTCCCAAAGTGCTGGGATTACAGGCGTGAGCCACCACGCCCAGCCCTAGGAATCATTTTTAAGATGGGTTCTCATTCTCTGCCTTCACTGCAAACCTCCCTGTCCCCAGCCCTTTAATCCCAGCCCCTGGCTGCTGTCCTCAAGACCTTGGACTCGGCAATGAGGCAACCGCAGGGCTGAGCAGATCCCCCCCGGTCTGCGCTCAGCCCCAGAGCAGCTCGGGTCAGAGGCGCACACAGCGTGGGTGAAGCCGTGTCCCAGCCGCTCTGTCCTCGGGCCTTGAGCTGCACCAGCTGGCGCCAGGCTGTCCCCCAGCGACCTTCAGCGGCTCGCTCAGCCCGACAGAAATGCTGGGTTTTCATGTTCTCTGTGTGGACGAATCACAATTGACCCGTGCGGCCAACAGTGGAGTCAAGGAGGCGAGACCTCCCCGCGGGGGTTAAGTCCTCTCAGAAACTGCCCAGCCAGGGGCGACACGAACCTCTGGGACCTCCTGTTCATAAATTAGCATGGATTTCAAGGCGCCAATAACCCGACTTTAAACCCAGCTTAGGGCCCTGGGCGCATATGTGCGGCTGGCCCTTCCACCCAGCAGGCAGGCAAGTCTCAGACACAGGCAAGAAACACTCCAGGTAGCAGGTGCCGAATGCCAGCAGGGACAGATCAGTCCCCCTGGGGACACAGAGGCCACGGACGGTGGTAGTGGCCAGGCGACCTCGTGTAGGAAGGGCTGCCCCTGCCTCCCAGCCCTCCAGTGTCCTGGAGGTGCTTCTCCAGATCTCTGTCCGACTTCCTTCCTTCCTTCTTTCCTTCCCTCTCTCCCTCCTTCCCTCCCTCCCTCCTTCCCTCCTTTCTCCCTCCTTCCCTTCTTTCCCTCCATCCCTCCTTCCTTCCTCCCTCTCTTTTTCTCTCTCTTTCTCTCTTCCTCCTTTGTCTCTTTTCTTTTTCTTTCTTTCCTTCTTTCTTCTCTTTCTTTTCTCTCTCTCTCTTTTTTTCTCTCTCTCACCTTTCTCTTTTTTTTTTTTTTTTAAGACAGTCTCACTCTGTCACCCAGGCTGGAGTGCAGTGGCGCGATCTCAGCTCATTGCAACCTCCACCTCTCAGGTTCAAGTGATTCTTCTGCCTCGGCCTCCCAAGTAGCTGGGATTACAGGTGCCCATCACCACGCCCAGCTAATTTTTGTACTTTTTGTAGAGATAGTGTTATGCTATATTGGCCAGGCTGGTCTCGAATTCCTGGGCTCAGGCAATCCACCCTCTTCGGCCTCCCAAAGTGCTGGGATGACAGGCATGAGCCACCGTCCCTGACCAATTTCTTTTTTAAAAAAATTAAATTAGGCCAGGTGCAGTGGCTCATGCCTGTTATCCCAGCACTTTGGGAGGCCGAGGCAGGCAGATCACCTGAGGTCGGGAGTTCAAGACCAGCCTGGGCAACATGGTGAAACCCCGTCTCTACTAAAATACAAAAATTAGCCAGGTGTGGTGGTGGTGGACGCCTGTAATCCCAGCTACTCAGGAGGCTGAGATGGGAGAATCGCTTGAACCTGGGAGACAGTGGTTGCAGTAAGCCGAGATCGCACTACTGCACTCCAACCTGGACGGCTAAGCGAGACTGTCTCAAAAAAAGAAAAAAAAGAAATTAAAATATTTACATGCCATAAAATTCCCCCTTGTAGAACCTGGAGAATATGATGCCGAGTGAAATAGGCCAGACGCCGAGAGAGAAAATGACTGCATAATCCCACATATTGTGGAGTCCAACAACAAAACATAGAACCCCAAATACAGCCGGGTGCGGTGGCTCATGCCTATAATCCCAGCACTTTGGGGGGCCAAGGTGGGGAGATCACCTGTGGTCGGGAGTTCGAGATCAGCCTGGCTAACATAGCAAAACTCTGTCTCTACTAAAAATACAAAATTAGCCGGGCATGGTGGCGCGCACCTGTAATCCCAGCTACTCGGGAGGCTGAGGCAGAAGAATCACTTGAACCCAAGAGGCAGAGGTGGCAGTGAGCTGGGATCGTGCCACTGCACTCCAGGCTGGGGAACAGAGCGAGACTCCATCTCAAAACAAATACACAGGCCGGGCGCGGTGGCTGAAGTCTGTAATCCCAACACTTTGGGAGGCCGAGACGGGCGGATCACGAGGTCAGGAGATCGAGACCATCCTGGCTAACACGGTGAAACCTCGTCTCTACTAAAAAATACAAAAAACTAGCCGGGCGAGGTGGCGGGTGCCTGTAGTCCCAGCTACTCGGGAGGCTGAGGCAGGAGAATGGCATGAACCCGGGAGGCAGAGCTTGCAGTGAGCTGAGATCCGGCCACTGCATTCCAGTCCAGGTGACAGAGCGAGACTCCGCCTTAAAAAAAAAAAAAAAAAAAACACAATCAAAACCCCCCAAATACATAGAAACAAAGAGCAGAAAAGTGGTTAGTGGTGGAGGGAAAGGAAGGGGGAGATGGGGGTCAGAGGATACACAGTTTCAGCTGTGCTGGAAACATTGACTGAGGGATGTCACTGCAGCCTGTGGACCATCTAAAGATATTGTACTATGGGCTGGGCATGGGGGCTCACGCCTGTAATCCCAGTGCTTTGGGAGGTTGAGGCAGGAGGCTTGCTTAAGGCCAGAAGTTTGGGACCAGCCTGGGCAACATAGTAAGACCCTATCTCTACAAAAAATTTAAAGATTAGCTGGGCATGGTGGTTCCCGGGATCACTTGAGCCCAGAAGGCAGAGGCTGCAGTGAACCGTGGTACCAAGATCACACCACTGCACTGCAGCCTGGGCCACAGAGCAAGACTCTGAGTCAAATAAATAAAATAAAATAAAATAAAAACCAGGCCTCACCCACAGTGTCGAAGGCATGCATCTTCCAGGGTTATTAAGGTGCTGGTTGTTATTTTTGCTCATAATTCTGAAAAGGCTGATAGATTTTATAGCCTAGTATCTCCAAGCAGTGCCCAAGGACACAAACAGCCAGACCCTCAGTTCCCAAACCTGGGGATTTGCAACAGGCAAACACAGAGCTGGGCAATTCCGTGGCAGGGCAGATGAAGGATTGATCTGAGTCCCATGATCCTCGGCCCTGCTGAGGTCCCAGGAGGCTGCACACACTGAAATCCACATCCTGAGTCGGGTGGAGGGAGGAGGAGAATCCCAGGAGCTGGGGTCCCCCTGGTTTACACCATCTGCCCCATCGTGGGTTTATCCTGATGTCCAGAGTAAGCAGGGATCAAAGTCTATTTTGTTCCAAATGATGAATGCAGGGTCTCCCCTCCCCGTCAGCACTCTGGACATTGGGGCCGGATCATTCTCTGGGGTGGGGCTGTCCTGGGCACTGCGGGGTGCTGAGCAGCATCCCTGGCCTCCACCCACCCCGTGCCGGGGGCACCCCCCCTTCTAGAGCTGTGCTGTTGTCTTGAATTTCTGCCCTCTGACCTCCCCTGTCCTCATCCTGATGGGATCTTTGGATGGCGCCCTTGAGGCCCAGGGCCCGTGTCCCCTCCTCACTCAGCCCTCCTGGCCACAGGTGACTCACAGTCCCCTTGTCACCACCTGGGCGCTGTCCCTGGCCTCGCCCATGGCTGACCTTGGCAGGCATCCCCAACAGAGGCGAGGGGACAGCTCTCGCCTGCCTCGGCGAGCCTGGGCTCTGGAAGAGGTGCCCGGCACCCTGGGCCCCCCACCGCCGGGTCTGGGACACAGATGCTCTCCCATTTCCAAACCTCCCATTCGGACCCTCACTGCGGCGGGGGCGGGGCCGTGTCTTTTGAGACTCTGCACGCACGAGGGGGTGAGTTTGAGTGAGGCAGTCTCCATGGAGAGGAAGGTCTTTATTTAGGAAGTCAGGTGGGGGCGGGGCCGGGTGGGGAGGAGAGGGGGAGAGGAGATGAGCTTCTGCAGATTTCAAACCTGTCATTTCTTTTCTGATGCACACCCTCCCCTCCCGCTTCATGACAAGCTCTGCTCCCACCTTCCCCGGGTTCCCAGAGCGGCCTCCTAGGCACGATCTGAAACAGCTGGGGTCCCCCCCTCAACCCCCCAGGTACTACGGACATTAGGGCCGGGTCATTCTCTGGGGTGGGGCCATCCTGGGCACTGCAGGGTGCTGGGCAGCATCCCTGGCCTCTACCCCCTCTATGCCAGGAGCACCCCCAGTCATGACAGCCACCAATGTCCCAGACATTGCCTGATGTCCCCTGGGGAACAGAAACATCCCCAGAAAGACTTCCTCAGTTAGGGGGTTCCAGGGATCCCCAAGAGACTGTGTCCCATGATCCTCTGCCCTGCTGAGGTCCCAGGAGGCTGCACACATTGAAATCCACACCCTGAGTGGGGGGAGGGAGAGAGGAGGAGAATCCCAGGAACTGGAGTCCTGTGGTTTATGCTGTCTGCCCCATTGGGAGCTTATTCTGGTGTCTGTTGTGAGCAGAGAGGCAATTCAATTATTATTTTTGAAATAATGAATGCAAGGTCTTCCCCTCTGCACTGTGGACATTGGGGCTGGACCATTCTCTGGGCTGGGGCCGTCCTGGGCACTGCAGGGTGCTAAGCAGTATCCCTGGCCTCCACCCACTCCATGCCAGGAACACCCCCCAGTTGTGACAACCACAGATGTCCCCAGACATTGCCCAGGGTCCCCTGGGAGGCAGAGGCAGGAGGACCAATTGAGCTCAGGAGTTCAAGACCAGCCTGGACCACATAGCAAGACCCCATCTCTACAAAATATTTTAAAAACATAGCTAGGTGTGGTGGTGTGCACCTGTGATCCCAGTTACTCAGGAGGCTGAAATGGGAGGAATGCTGAGTCTGGGAGGTCGAGGCTACAGTGAGCTGAGATCACACCACTGCACTCCAGCCTGGGTGACAGAGCAAGACTCTGTCTCAGGAAAAAAAAAAAAAAAAAAAGAGAGAGAGAGACCCTGTCTCAAAAAAAAGAGGGGGTTAAATAACCTGAGTAGACACCTCTCAAATAAAGACACACAGGCAGCCAACAGGATTATGAAAAAATGCTAAAGATCATTCATCATCAGGGAAATGTGAATTAAAACCATAATGAGATACCTGTTCGAATGGCTATGATCCAAAGATAAAAGATAAGAAACACTGGTAAAGATGGCCGGGCGCGGAGGCTCACGTCTGTAATCCCAGCACTTTGGGAGGATGAGGCAGGCGGATCACGGGGTCAGGAGTTCAAGACCAGCCTGGTCAACATGGCGAAACCCCGTCTCTACTGAAAATACAAAAATTAGCCAGACTTGGTGGCAGGCACCTGTCATCCCAGCTACTTGGAGGCTGAGGCAGGAGAATCACTTGAAACTGGGAGGCAGAGGTTGCAGCGAGCCAAGATCGCACCACTGCACTCCAGCCCGGGTGACAGAGTGAGACTCTGTCTCAAAAAAAAAAAGAAAAGAAAAAGAAAAGGAAACATTGGTAAGGATGTGGAGAAAAGGGAACCCTGTGTGCTGTTGGTGGGAATGTAAATGAGCACAGCCATTCTGAAGAACGGAATGGAAGTTCCTCAAAAAATTAAAGATAGAACCACCATATGATCCAGTAATCCCACTTCTGGGTATACATCCAAAGGAAATGAAATCAGAATCTGTCAGCCTCATTCACAATAGCCAAGATAGGAAACCAGCCTACGTGTCCATCGTTGGATGAATGGATACAGAAAATGCGAGGCCGGGCGCGGTGGCTCACACGTGTCACCCCAGCACTTTGGGAGGCCGAGGCAGGCAGATCACGAGTTCAGGAGTTCAAGACCAGCCTGGTCAACATGGTGAAACCCTGTCTCTACTAAAAATATAAAAATTAGCCAGGCGTGGTGGTGCACACCTGTAGTCCCAGCTACCCAGGAGGCCGAGGCAGGAGAATAGCTTGAACCCAGGAGGCGGAGGTTGCAGTGATCCAAGATCATGCCACTGCACTCCAGGCTGGGTGACAGAGTGAGGCTCCATCAGAAAAAGAGAAAGAAAGATGAACTAGACCAGAGGCTGGCAAACTCTGGCCCATGGGTCAAATGCAGTCCACTGCTTGCTTTTGTAAATAAAGTTTTATTGGCACACAGCCGTGCATGTTCACTTACATATCATTCATGGCTGCTTCTGAGCTCCTACAGCACAGCTGGGAGGACTCGACAGAGAGCACACGGCCTGCAACACCAAAAATTTATACGCTGGCCCTTTCAGAAGGGTTGATAATCCCTGTACTAGAGTTAGATCTCAGAGGACCTTGAATGCCAGAAACGAGTAAGTCCTAATGATTTTTAGCAAAGAGTAATGCTGTACAACCAAATGTTTACAGATTTCATGTACTGGAATCCTCTGAGGGCGGGGCAGGAGAGAGGCCCTAAAACATGAAACAGTGTCAGATCAATTTTCAATGATTGTCTTCAAAATTAAAACTGGCCAGGCGCGGTGGCTCATGCCTGGAATCCCAGCACTTTGGGAGGCCCAGGCGGACAGATTTCTTGATCCCAGGAGTTCGAGACCAGCCAGGGCAACATGGTAAAACCCGGTCTCTACTAAAAATACAAAAATTAGCTGGGGCATGGTGGTGCACGCCTGTAGTCCCAGCTACTCAGGAGGCTGAAGCAGGAGGACGTCTTGAGCCCAGGAGCTCGAGGCTGCAGTGAGCTGAGATGGTGCCACTGCACTTCACCCTGGGTGACAAAGCGAGACCCTGTCTCAAAAAAAAAAAATCTATAGATAGATAGATAGACTAATAACATTTATCCTAAAAAGAGAACCAGTATAAAGGTACTCACAGCTGAAACTGAAAGTCCTCTACCAGTCCCTAACTCCTGCCTTCTGGGTTTCACGTCTTGCTTTATAGGACTTTCTGAATTCTAACCCCAATTCTCCTTTTCAAAAATCTTTTGTTTCAGCCAGGCACAGGGGCCTGTGCCTGTAATCCCAGCTATTGGAGAGGCCAAGGCAGGAGGATCGTTTCCGGTCAGGAGCTGGAGACCAGCCTGGGCAACATAGTGAGACACCATCTTTTAAAAAATTTCGTTTTGTTTTGGAAAAATTTTCGATTTACAGAAAAGTTGCAAAGCTAGTACAGCGTTCCCAGACACCCCTCACTCAGCTTCTCCTTGTGTTAGTATCTTACATCCGGCGTCTGCAAATTTTTTCTGCAAAGGGACAAAGAGTAAGTATTTTACGCTCTGCATGCTAAAGGGTCGTTGTTGCATATTCCTCTTTGTTATTTGTTTTTTTATAATCCTTTTAAAATGGAAAAGGCTTTTTAGCCCCGAGCTTTATAAAAATAAGTCAAGTATGGGTCAGGCGGGTGCAGTGGCTCACGCCTGTAATCCCAGCACTTTGGGAGGCTGAGGAGGGCGGATCACGAGGTCAGGAGATCGAGACCATCCTGTCTAACACGGTGAAA
>NW_016823818.1:149598-163178 GCF_001698545.2 Rhinopithecus bieti
GGGGAAGGAGGGAGGGAGAAATGAGGGAAGGAAGACGAAAGGAGGAGAGGCGCCCACTTTAGACAACATGATCTCTAAGCACTGACATTTATGAGCGGATCCCTTCCACAAGCTGTTCTAAACAAGCCCCAGAGAGAAGCCTGGTCAGTCTTGGCCAAATGGATTTTCTGCTTTTCCCCGAGCCCCTGTCAGTATCACCACAATGTAATAGAGTATCAAAATCTCCTGGCCACTTAAGCCTGGATTAACCCACAGCAGAGCCCTCCTCCTTACCCAGGGGCCACAGCGGCCCCGTGAGAGGATCACACAGCAGTCCTAATGGAATCCGTCCCAATTAGCCTCTGTCAGATTACTCACAGAACCTGCCATCCGTGGAAGGCAGATTAGCCTACGATGCATGTGCAAATCCCATTTGGCAAACGAAAGCATATTCTGGAGATGATTAGCTTATTTCTGCAAGATGGCATCAAGCAGGAGATAACGCGTCTTCATCCCCGTTACACCCACGAGGCTCTGTGTAATTCTCCCTGAGCCTCATCCCCTTCCAATCCTGATTCCCTGTGGGAGAAACACAGTTCCTTCCATTGAAGGGTTGATGCTGTGGGTAAGACCTTTTCATCCTCCTGCTCCAAAACCACATAGAAGGAAGAAACTGGAAGTATATTTTTCATCTGTTTACCGTGTTCCTGCCCTCAAAAGTACAAGAGAACAAGCTAGAAAGTAGACGAGGCTGGGTGTGGTGGCTCATGCCTGTGATCCCAGCACTTTGGGAGGCTGAGATGGGAGGATCGCTTGAGCCTAGGAATTCAAGTCCAGCCTGGGAAACATAGTGAGACCGCCGCACCAACACCCCACCACCATCTGTACAAAAAATACAAAAATTAGCCATGTATGGTGGCATGCCCCTGTAATTATAGCTACTCGGAAGGCTGAGGCAGGAGGATCGCTGGAGCCCAGAAGTTTGAGACTATGGTAAGCCATGCTCACACCACCTCACTCTAGCCGGGGCAATGGAAGAAGACCCTGTCTCAAATAAATAAATAAAAACGCAGTGACTTTTGCTTGTACTTTCTTGGGTCACGTGTTCTGGAGGAAGCCAACTGCCATGTGGGGAAATGCAGGCAGTGCTGTGGAGAAATCCATGTGGTGCAGAAATGGGCCCTCCAGGCCGGGCACGGTGGTTCACGCCTGTAATCTCAGCAATCTGGGAGGCCGAGGTGGGGGCAGGTCATTTGAGATCAGAAGTTTGAGACCAGCCTCGCCAACACAGTGAAACCCTATCTCTACTAAAAAATATATAAAAATTAGCCAGTAATTGGCTAGTTAATGTAATTATGCCTGTAATCCCAGATACTCAGGAGGATGAGGTAGGAGAATCACATGAACCTAAGAGGCGGAGGTTGCAGTGAGCCAAGATCACGCCACTGCACTCTAGCCTGGCTGACAAAGTGAGACTCCATCAAAAAAAAAAAAAAAAAAAAAAGAAAAGAAGAAAGGGAGGGAGGGAGGGAGGGAGGGAGGGAAGGAAGGATTCATTTGTTCATTTGGGCATTTTGTCCTCCTGTCAAAGCCAGTTGGAAGCTGAGGCCTCCACCAACAGCCACATGAGGGCGCCATCTTGGAAGCAGCTCCTCCAGCTCCAATCGAGCCTTCAGATGATACAGCCCCAGCACATTCACTGCCAGAATCACCCAGTGGAGCTGCTTCCAAACTCCTGAGTGAGAGTGGAAAAAACTCAAACTCAAAAATTGTTTTTCCTCTCGCTCTCATATCAACAACAATCAACATGGCCAGGTACAGTGGCTCATGCCTGTAATCCCAGCACTTTCGGAGGCCAAGGTGGGAGGATCACTTGAGGTCAGGAGTTTGAGACCAGCCTGACCAACATGGTGAAACCCTGTCTCTACCAAAAATACAAAAATGAGCCAGGCATGGTTGTGGGCACCTGTAATCCCAGCTACTAGGGAGGCTGAGGCAGGAGAATCACTTGAACCGGGGAGGTGGAGGTTGCAGTGAGCTGAGATCATGCCATTGTACTCCAGCCTGGGTGACAAGAGTGAAACTCCATCTCAAAAAAAAAAAAAAAAAAAAAAAACACACAAAATATTTCTGTGACCAAATGTGGGAGGAGTTTCCTCACACACCAGCTGGGTGTCCCCTAATCCAATTCAGTTCAATTCAATTCAGATGCTATCTACCTGGACACAGCCTTGGACCCCACAGGTTGAAGGCTAAAATCCCCACGAGACTGTCCCCAACCTCTTCAGATACCAGTAGCAAGTTTGGGCCTCCAGAACTTCCAATTGACCGGCTTCAAGTTAGGGTTGGGTTTAATTTACTACAGCAGTTCAAAGAATTCAGGGAAACACATTTACTGGTTTAATATAAAGCATATTACAAAGAATACAGACGAAAAGATGCATAGGATGAGGTATAAGGAAGAGGTGCAAAGCTTCCTTGGCATGCTACCCTCCAGGAACCTCCATGTGCTCAGCTGTCTCAAAGCTCTCCAAACCCTGTCCTTTTGAAGTTTTATGGAGGTTTCACTTCATAGGCACGATTGATTGCATCGTTCGCCACTGGTCATCACCTCAACCTTCAGCGCTTCTCTCCTCTCCAGAGGTTGGAGGGTACAGCTAAAGGTTCCAGCCCTCTCATCCTGCTTTGATCTTTCTGGTGGCCAGACCCATTCTGAAAATAACTTGGGGCTGCCAGCCATCCGTCGACTTATCATCATACAAAACGACATGACTTTGCAGATTCCAAGGATTTCAGGAGTTCTGCACCAGAAAAAATCAGGACAAAGACCAAATAATATAATAAATATAAGTAATATAATAGCCCACTGACCCACAGAAACTGCAGGATAGTAAATGCTTGCTGTTTAAGCTAAGTACTGGGGTAATTTGTTACACAGTGATAGATAACGGGCACATCTGCAAAGAGAAGGAAGGGCTGATCCATATGACTCCTCCAAGCAGATGTTGCTATAGCTTGAATGTGTCCTCCCAAAAAGCATGTTGTAGAAACTTTAATTCTCAATGCCACCATGTTGAGAGGTCAGAACTTTAAGAGGTGATTAGGTTATGAAGGCTCTACTCTCATTAATGCCATTTCTCTCTCTCTCTCTCTCTCTCTCTCCCCACCCTTTCTTCCCCAGTTCCCCAATCTTTCATATGTGTGCTCTTTTGCCCTTCCACCTTCTGACGCAGCAAGAAGGCTCTTGCCAGATGCCGGCACCCTGACATTGGACTTCCCAGCCCCTAGAACCGTAAGAAACAAATCTCTGTTATTTATAAATTATACAGTCTATGGCATTCCATTATAGCAGCACAAAACAGTCAAAGACAGATGTGTAGTCAACCATTACCTTTTCCTAATAGCCAGCAACTGGATCTTTCATTTTCTTGTTTTTCCAACATCTATCACCCTGATAACTGGGGGAGATGCAAGAACCCAGTTGGATAAGTGAGAGAAAATCAGAAGAATGACCAAGCCAAGAACATGATTCATTTGGGCATTCTGCAAATTATCAAGATATACTTGCCAGCACGTTTTTAAAACTGAACAAATCCACTGGCTTTTATCTATTTCCTACTAAAGCAAGGTGGCTTGATCTTGACACTATTAAATTGGGGCTTGATTATTCTCTGGGGTGGGGCCGCTCTGGGCACTGCATGGTGCTGAGTAGCATCCCTGGTCTCCACCCACTCCAGGCCAGGTGCACCCCCAAATCATGACACCCACAGATATCCCCAGACATCACCAGTGTCCCCCAGAGGGCAGGCTTGCCCCCAGTTGAGACCCAGTGATCTAAGGCATGTCCCTCAAGGGCAGGACAGCCAGGGACTTGACATTTGATGACAGGCCTATCCTCCACCCCCCAGGCCCGGCTGCACTTCCTCCTCTGGGAACTGAGTGGGTGGGACGGGCTGTCAGAGCCCCCTTCCCTTCCCACACTGACATTCTGCCAGCACGTGGCAGGGGCGTCTTGTCTCGTTGGAGGCTGGATATAGAAACACAGCTCTGTCCTTTGTGCCATTGCTGAAGTTGTCAACCTCAGCCTTCACTCATCACCACAGCAACCATCTAAATATGTCACCAGCAAAGTGCTGATTGCAAAGGAAGGGGGCAGAGAGGCCTGGACGGGTTCTCACCCAGGTGCAGGCGCAGGGGAGGTGCCGGGACCGGGGGAGTGACGTGGCTGCTTCAGAGCCACGAGACCGATGACGGCCAGGCCGGGTGTGCCCTGGAACAGGCCCCACTGCACCCTGGGGCACACAGAACAAAGGGGCAGGCCTGCTTTGACCCTGAGGGTTCAAGGTCTCTGGGAGCCGAGGACAAGGAGGGGGAAGGAATGATGAGACAGTCAGTTTTGTGTCCTGCACCCTTAGTGCTCTAGAGACCCTCCTCACCCGGTCCTCTAGGTCACTCTGGGAGGATGGCCCCAGCTGACACTGTCTGCCCCATCGGGAATCTATTCTGGTGTCTACTGTGAGTAGGGAACAAACGCATTTTTTTTTTTTTTTTTTTTTTTTTTTTTTTGCCAAACAGTTAATGCAAGTTCTCTCCCCTGGAAACCATGGACATTCAGAGCTGGGTCACTCTCTATGGTGCGGCTGTCCCGGGCACTGCAGGGTGCTGAGCAGCGTCCCTGGCCTCCACCCACTCCATGCCACGACCACCCTCAAGTTATGACAACCATAAATGTTCTCAGACAACACCCAGTGTCCCCTGGGGCAGAATCACCCTCAGTTGACACCCCCTGAGTTGGGGGATTCCACGAACCCCCAAGAGACTCTGTCCCCTGATCTTCTGTCCTGCTGAGGTCCCAGGAGGCTGCACACATTGAAATCCACACCCTGACTTGGGGGAGGGAGAGAGGAGGTGAATCCCAGGAGCTGGGGACCCCTGGTTTACACCATCTGCGCCATCAGGAGTTTATCCTGGTGAGCAGGGAGCAGACTCCATTTCTTCTCCAAATAATGAATGCTGAGTCTCTCCTCCCAGGCACTGCGGACACTGGGGCTGGACCATTCTCTGGGCTGGGGCTGTCCTGAGCACTGCAGGGTGCTGAGCGGCATCCGTGACCTCCAGCCACTCCATGCCAGGAGCACTTCTCAGTGGTGACAGCCACAAATGTCCCCAGACATGGCCCAGTGTTGTCTGGGGGCAGGATCGCCCTGCCGTGCCGGACAGTCCTCACCACACCCTACCTCTTGGAACTGGAATGTCTGGAGAGACGGGCAACAAGCATTTAGGAAGAGGGCCATGCAGGACAAAAAAATAAAGAAAATGAGAACGAACAGATTTCTATTTCCCCTCGACATGAAAGCAGCTCCACTGAGTCCCAAGAAAGGATTGGGTGGGGACATTCGCTCTGGTATGGCCAAGTGGTGTGCTGAACAAGGGCTACTCCATTCTGACTTCATGACTCGCTGGCTGGGAGACCTTCAGTCCCTTACCAACGTCGCCGTGCCTCAGTTTCCCACTCTGTAAAATGCACATCGAAGCAGCACGTACCCTGTGAGATTGGTTTTGGGGATTTCATAAATGAGTATCTATAAAATGTTTAAACTGGTGTCTGAGCCATGGGTCAAGGCACATACTGGCTTTATTATTTAGAACCTGGATTACCTCCTTTTATCATTTTTAAAATTTATTTTATGTATTTTATTTTTTGAGATGGAGTCTTGCTCTGTCACCCAGGCTGCAGTGCAGTGGTGCAAACTTGGCTCACTGCCTCTGCCCCTCGGATTCAAGTGATTCTCCTGCCTCAGCCGCCCATGTAGCTGGTATTACAGGTGCGTGCCACCACACCCGGCTAATTTTTGTGTTTTTAGTAGAGACGGAGTTTCGCCATGTTGGCCAGGCTGGTCTTGAACTCCTGACCTCAGGTGATCCGCCTGCTTCAGCCTCCCAAAGTGCCACTGTGCCCGGCTTATGTTTTAATTTTTATTGTATTTATTTATTTTTATTTATTTATTTATTTATTTTTGAGACAGAGTCTTGCTCTTGTCGCCCAGGCTGGAGTGCAGTGGCACGATCTCAGCTCACTGCAACCTCCGCCTTCCAGGTTCAAGGGATTCTCCTGCCTCAGCCTCCTGAGTAGCTGGGATTACAGGCGCCTGCCTACACGCCAGGCTAATTGTTGTATTTTTAGTAGAGATGGGGTTTCACCATGTTAGCCAGGCTGGTCTCGAACTTCTGACCTCAGGTGATCCGCCTGCCTCGGCCTCCCAAAGTCCTGGGATTACAGGCGGAGCCACCGCGCCCGGTCTTTTAAGTTTTAGTTTTCATAGAGATAGGATCTTGCTATGTTGCCCCGACTGGCCTTGAACTCCTGGGCTCAAGCGATCCTCCCCCATCAGCCTTCTCAAGTGCTGGGATTACAGGTGTGAGCCACCTCGCCTTGCCAGATTATCTCCTTTCCGGACTAGACCAGAGCACAGCAAAGTGTTCCTGTCTAGGGCAGGATGTAAATATTTTCAGCTATTTTCTGCCTTACAGAACATATGTTCTCTGTTGCAGCTACACAATTCTGCTGTTGTATCTTGAAAGCAGCCATAGACTATGCACAAATAAATGGGCATGGCCCATCGTGTGCCAATAAAACTTTATTTATGATAACAGGTGGCCTGGATTTGCCCCCAAGGCCACTGGTTGAGACCCCTGCCTGGAAACAGTCTAAGACAAAATAGCCCCATTTCAGCCACCGAACACTCGCATCTAGGCAGTGTTCCAATCTTTCATCCTGAAATTAGATGAGGGTCCTGTCAAAAAAGATTCACCTCTGATCCTCAACATCACACGGCAGAGTCAGCACAGAGCATCCCTTCACACAAAACACACTCATCCGGGCGCGGTGGCTCATGCCTGTCATCCCAGCACTTTGGGAGGCTGAGGCGGGTGGATCACTTGAGGTCAGGAGTTCGAGACCAGCCTGGCCAACATGGTGAAACCCCGTCTCTACTAAAAATACAAAAATCAACCGGGCAAGGTGCTGCGCATGTAATCCCAGACACTTGGGAGGCTGAGGCAGGAGAATCGCTTGAGCCCGGGAGGTGGAGTTTGCAGTGAGCAGAGATCACACCACTGCAACCCAGCCTGGGCCACAGAGCGAGAATCCCTCTCAAAAAACAAACAAACAAACAACAATAAAAATTTTCACAGCCCCAAGATTTTGCTTCTTTGAAATGCAGAAAAGGGCTGTTTCTTTTCTTACCATCTATCTTCCGTGCGTGAATACCTCACCTTTATGTGCTGGCCAGAAAACCTTGGCTGCAAAGGACATTCAGAATACCTAATTTGGAGCCAGGTGCAGTGACTGACACCTGTCATCCCAGCACTTTGGGAGGCTGAGGCAGGAGGATCACTTCAGGCCACAAGTTCAAGACCAGTTGGGCAACATAGTGAGACCCCATCTCTACAAAAATAATTTAAAAGTAGGCCAAGTGCAATGGCTCATGCCTGTCATCCCAGCACTTTGGGAGGCCGAGCGAGACAGGCAGATCAGCTGTGGTCAGGAGTTCAAGACCAGCCTGGCCAACATGGTGAAACTCTGTCTCTACTAAAAATACAAAAATTAGCTGGGCGTGGTGGCAGATGCCCATAGTCCCAGCTACTGGGGAGGCTGAGGCAGGAGAATGGCTCGAACACAGGAGGCGAAGATTGCAGTGAGCCGAGATGGCGCTACTGCACTCCAGCCTGGGCGACGGAGCAACTCTGTCTCCCACAACAAAAAACAACAACAGGCTGGGCGCGGTGGCTCAAGCCTGTAATCCCAGCACTTTGGGAGGCCGAGACGGGCGGATCACAAGGTCAGGAGATCGAGACCACCCTGGCTAATACGGTGAAACCCCGTCTCTACTAAAGAATACAAAAAACTAGCCGGGCGACGAGGTGGGCGCCTGTAGTCCCAGCTACTCGGGAGGCTGAGGCAGGAGAATGGCGTAAACCCGGGAGGCGGAGCTTGCAGTGAGCTGAGATCCGGCCACTGCACTCCAGCCTGGGAAACAGAGCCAGACTCCGCCTCAAAAAAAAAACAAAACAAACAAACAAACAAACAAACAAAAAAACAACAACAAACAAAACAAAACAAAAAGAAAATCTGAGAAACTTTTACAGGCCAGAGATGGGATCCTGCATGGGGCCATGGGGCAGGAGAGGACATTAGGGAAAACTGGGGAAATCGGAACAGAGTGCGGACGTGGGTTAATGAAGCTGTATCAATACTGGCTTATTCGCTGTGACAAATGCACCATGCCATTGGATGTGAATACTAAGGAAAAGTGGGTGTCGAGGAGATGAAACTGTCTGCACTGCGTTCCCAGTTTTTCTGTAAATCTGAAACTCTTCTAAAATGAAAAGTTTATCAGAAAAAAAAAAAAACAGAGAGAGAAGAGAAGGATGACAGGCAATTAGCTACTTACGCTAAAAAATGCTGTAAAATGTGATGGAGGGAACATTAAGTTCCTGTGACAGCATCTAATAATGAGATGATTATGTAAAACCTAGAAAAGAAAGACGCTAAAACGGGACATGCAAATCGGCAGGGGAAGTTGGCGCTTATGAAAAGAATGAGCAGGGGTGGGGGAGCCGGTGGCTGGGCGATTGGTCTTGTCTCCTGTTTCCCTGGCTCGGGACGGCCACCAAACACTCCAACCCCAGGGGGATGGAGGGGCTGCTGGAGGGAGCCCCCAGAACACCCAAGGCCAATTTCGGCAACATGGTGTATTCCCTACCAAGGCCGACGGCATCCAGGCGGCGCTCAATGAATGTCTGCTGAGGGTGCAGCCGCTGCCTAGGCTGGAGGAGGGCTGTTTTATGGTTGGTAAGTTCTAGAAAATAAGCGTGACGCTGTGGTCTGAAGGAAGAAACGAGACAACTGATAATATGCCGTGACATCCTGATCTTTGCACAACCGGTCAGGTACGGTCACCCACACCCGGTGCTGACATTTGGGGCCAATGACTGTCGTAGGGTGCTGTGCTGAGTACTGCAGGGTGCTGAGGAGCATCCCTGGCCTCCACCCTCTCCATGCTGGGAACACCCCTCAACCACAAATGTCCCCAGACGTTGCCAAGTGTCCCCTGGGAAGCAGGATCATCCCTGATGAGAAACCACGGTCCCCCACAATATCCAGCTTAATCCATCCGGCAACCCCATAAGGGATACGTATAATCCTCCTTCCACAGATGGGGAAACGCGCTGAGAAGACGTAAAGCCAGCTCAAGGTCACCAACCTAGGAGGAAGCCTCAAAGAAGGGGGTGGTTGTGTGTGATGACTGTCACTTTAGTAACAGAGACCCCTATGCTGGGCAATGCTGGTCTCACATGGCAAGAATCAGAAAACTACCGCTGCGGGCCGGGCGCGGTGGCTCAGGTCTGTCATCCCAGCACTTTGGGAGGCCGAGGCGGGCGGATCACGAGGTCAGGAGTTCGAGACCAGCCTGACCAACATGGTGAAACCCCATCTCTACTAAAATACAAAATTAGCCAGGCGTGGTGGCGGTACCTGTAATCCCAGCTACTCAGGGGGCTGAGGCAGGAGAATTGCTTGAACTCGGGAGGCGGAGGTTGCAGTGAGCCGGGATCAGGATCGTGCCACTGCACTCCAGCCTGGGTGATAGAGCGAGACTGTCTCAAAACAAACAAACAAACAAAAAACTACCAGTGTGGGTCAAATCCAGCCCACCACTTGTTTTCGTCAATAAGTTTTATTGAAATACAGCCACACCCATTTATGCACTGTCTAGGCCACCTTCCAACATCAACAGCAGGGCTGAGTGGCTGCAACAGAGAGCGCCTGGCTCACAGCGTCGAAAATATTTACTCTCTGGCTCTTTACAGAAAAGGTCTGGCTGGGTGCAGTGGCTCACGCCTGTTATCCCAGCACTTTGGGAGGCTGAGGTGGGAGGATCACTTGAGGCCAGTAGTTTAAGATCAGCCTGGCCAACATGGTGAAACCCCATCTCTACTAAAAATACAAAAATTAGCCAGGCGTGATGGGGAGTACCTGTAATCCCAGCTACTCAGGAGGCTGAAGCACGAGAATCACTTGAACTCGGGAGATAGAGGTTGCAGTGAGCTGAGATTGCACCAATGCACTCCAGACTGGGCGAGAGAGTGAGACTCTGTCTCAAGAAAAGAAAAGAAAAGAAAAAGAAAAAGAAAAGGTGTGTGGATGCCTCACAAGACAGAGCCCCAGAGCGCTGCATTGCAACTTCAAGGCCTTTGACTCTTTTCTCTTCAAACTCCCTCTCTCTGAGTGCTCTGTTAATATTCTTTCGGAGGAACAAAAACAGCAGGGTCAACCGGGGAGGGGGCGTGAAATGAGTTCTGCCAGGGGCAGCCTGGTTCTGGCCACGGAGACCCACCCTCCCCTCCACCCGTCTCCAGGGGAAGGAGTGCCAGCGGGGGCAGACCCACCCCACTGTCGGGGAGCAGAGACTGGCAGCTGGCCTGCCCGTGAGGTCCCTGCGGGGGCCGTGCTGTCACCTCGAACCCGCCGTCACGGGGGACAGAGCTGAGGCTTGCGCTCCCAGTGCCAGTGTCTGCACGCACACAGGTCACCCTGACTCCACAAAGTCAGCCCTGCAGCCTCCAGACGGTCAGACTTGCTGAGCTGGGACGGCCACTGCGTCCACGCTGCTCATTTTCCCAGACCCTGAGCTGCCTCGGGCACGGCTGTGTGGCGCGTGTGGAGATTCACAGAGCGCCCCGGTCTCTGAGGGTCACTTTGGTCCAGGGTCTCCTCCACTAGGCACTGCTGAGACACTGGGGCTGGAGTGTTCTCTCGGGTGGGGCTGTGCTGGGCACTGCAGGGTACTGAGCAACGTCCCAGACCTCCACCCACTCCACGCCAGCAGCCCTCGCCACCCCTCCCAGTTGTGACAACCACAAAGTCCCAATTTCACCAGGTGTCCCCTGGGGGACAGAATCACCCACCACGGACACCCCCTAGGTTACAGATTCCATGCCCCACCCCCACTCCGGCAAAGAGACTCTGCGTCCCAAGATCCTCTGCCCTGCTGAGGTCGCAGGAGGCTGCACACATTGAAATCCCCATCCTGAGATGGGAGGGAGAGAGGAGGTGAATCCCAGGAGCTGGGGGTCCCCCTGATTTTGGGAGTTTATTCTCGTGTCTGGTGTGAGCAGGGAGCAGACTCGATACTTTTGCAAATAATGAAAGCAGGGTCTCTCCCCCTTGGCATTCAAGGATGAATCGTTCTCTGTGGTCATCCTGGGTGCACTGCAGGGTACTGAGCAGCGTCCCTGGCCTCCACCCAGTCCATGCCAGGAGCTGCCTCTCTCTTTACTGTGACGACCACAAATCTGTGCCCATCTAGGTTTAAAACTCTCCGGCTGATCTCAGCAACCCACCTTCCACCAACTCCCAGCAGCTCAGGAGCTACAGCCCTTCTGATGACCACCCTGGCAGTTGCAGGAAGGCCGAGGACCACCCCGGATCGCCCTGGACACCGGTGGCTCTGAGCCTCGGCCTGGCCAGCACCAGCCAATGCGTCCTTCACACCAGCCACAAGGACCAACCCCCAAATGCTGACAAACAAAGTGGACAAGGCCCACGACGATGTTGGCTGGCCTGCCTTCGGCCTCACGCACGTCCCCCAGCTACAGCCACCTCCCCGAGACCCAGGAGCTGGGAAGGAGCCAGGCAGGGGAACGTTCGCCCTGGCTGAGCTCCAAGGCCCGTCCAGGGGTCATGAGTTTGAGGTCGGCCGTGAGGCAGGCAGGTGACAGGTAGCACACGGAGCCTCAGAGAGACAACACCTGGCCCATTCAAAGGGCATCCAGGGTTAGAACATCTCCCAGCTCCTACCCCAGTGGGTGTGAAGCCCAATGTCAGCTCTTCCAACTACTCTAAGAGAAGCTGGGAGATGTTCTATTGTAAAATCTCCTGATTTTTAGTTTCATTTTATTTTATTCTTTTTTTTTTTTTTTTTAAGATGGAGTCTCCCTCTGTCACCCAGTGGCGCAGTCTCAGCTCACTGCAACCCCTGCCTGCCAGGTTCAAGCAATTCTCCTGCCTCAGCCTCCCGAGTAGCTGGGACCACAGGCACCTGCCACCACACCCAGCTAATTGTTGTATTTTCAGTAGAGACAGGGTTTTGCCATGTGGGCCAGGCTGACCTCAAGTGATCCTCCTGCCTCGGCCTCCCAAAGCACTGAGACTGTAGGCGTGAGCCACCACTCCTGGCCTATTTTAAAATATTTTATAGAGATGGGGTCTCACTGTGTTGCCCAGGGTAGTCTAGAACTCCCAGCCTCAAGCAATCCTCCTGCTTCAGCCTCCCAAAGTGTTGGGATTACAGGTGTGACGCCCGATTTTTTTTTTTTTTTTTTTTTTTGAGACGGAGTCTCACTTTGTCATCCAGGCTGGAGTGCAGTGGCACGATCTTAGCTTACTGCAAACTCCACCTCCCATGTTCAAGCAATTCTCCTGCCTCAGCCTCCCAAGTAGCTGGGATTACAAGCGTGTGTCACCACACCCAGCTAATGTTTGTATTTTTAGTAGAGTCGGGGTTTCACCATGTTGGCCAGGCTGGTCTCGAACTCCTGGCCTCAAGCGATCTGCCTGCCTCAGCCTCCCAAAGTGCTGGGATTACATGCGTGAGCCACCTTGCCTGGCCTGTGACCCCTGATTTTTAAATGCTGGCAATAATTCAAAGTTTAAAGCCACTGGGTTCTACCTTGGCCAGGTGACCAGTGTCACCACCACCAGTGTGGACGTTACGTGCCCCTGATTCTCCCCAGAGCCCTGAACCCCAGACTATTCAAGAGCAAACATCATGGAAACTCACATTAGGTGACATTTTACAAAACTCCTGACGAGTCCTCCTCAAAACTACCAGGTCAGCCGGGCGTGGTGGTTCACGCCTGTAATCCCAGCACTTTGGGAGGCCAAGGCGGGCAGATCACAAGGTCGGGGGATGGAGACCATCCTGGCTAACATGGTGAAACCCCATCTCCACTAAAAAATACAAGAAATTAGCTGGGCGTGGTGGCAGGCACCTGTAGTCCCAGCTACTCAGGAGGCTGAGGCAGGAGAATAGCGTGAACCCAGGAGGCGGAGCTTGCAGTGAGCCAAGATCACGCCACTGCACTCCAGCCTGGGCGACAGAGCAAGTCTCCGCTTAAAAAAAAAAAAAAAAAAACCCCACCATGTCATCAAAACCAATGAGTCTGAGAAGTGTTCCAGCAGAGTGTAAGGAGATGTGGGGAGTCAATGGCACTTGGGGTCCTGGAAAAACCAAGAAAATGGAAATAAAGCCTGGGCGCGGTGGCTCACGCCTGTAATCCCAGCACTTTGGGAGGCCGAGGCAGGTGGATCTCCTGAGGTTAGGAGTTTGAGACTGGCCTGGCCAACATGGTGAAACCCCGTCTCCACTAAAAATATAAAAACTAGCCAGGTGTAGTGGCACATGCTTGTAATCCCAGCTACTCCAGAGGCTGAGGCTCAAGAATTGTTTAAACCTGGGAGCCAGAGGTTGCAGTGAGCCGAGATCACCCCACCGCACTCTAGCCTGAGCAACAGAGCGAGACTCTGTCTCAAAAAA
>NW_016823818.1:163763-170892 GCF_001698545.2 Rhinopithecus bieti
AAGGAAACTCTGTTTAAAAAAAAAAAAAAAAAAAAATATATATATATATATATATATACACACACAATTGTATGTTTGAAATATACAAAAGCAGTACAGTCCACTCTTGAAGGGAATCAGAATTGCCACACTGCTGGGAAAAGGGCAAGGTCTCCAAAAGTGACTGGTGACTTTTTTTGTTTTGTTTTCGTTTTGTTTTTTTGAGACAGAGTCTCATTCTGTTGCCCAGGCTGGAGTGCAGTGGCACGATCTCAGCTCACTGCCACCTCCGCCTCTCGAGCTCAAACGATCCTCCTGCCTCAGCCTCCCAAGTAACTGGGATTACAGGCACCCACCACCATGCCCGGCTGATTTTTGTTATTTTTAGTGCAGACGGGTTTTTACCATGTTGGCCAGGCTGGTCTCAAACTCCTGACCTCGGATGATCCACCCGCCTCGGCCTCCCAGAGTGCTGGGATGACAGGCATGAGCTACTGCGCCCGGCCTGCAAGGTGACTGTTCTAAAACACAGAGGACACCTGCTCCAAAGCAAAGTCAGGGAGTGTTGAAGAAAACAGAGATCTCCTTATTCGATGGTCATAACTTGCCTTTTCAGCCTCGACAGCGCCGACTCCATCGGGCGGCTTTTCTACATCGTCAAGTTTGAAAACGGTGCCATCGCACGTCACCAGAAACGGACTCGGTTAGAAAACAATGGTCTTTCGTAATGCATACCGTACTACGTTTCCTAAAACGGAACCGTCATAACGCCTCCCTCTCTGGCTGAGACTAGAATAGATAAAAATCCAGATTTTCACACACTCGGGACTGGTAATGTTTTAACACATGGAAAACGCGACAGGGTTACAGACTGCTTTAGATTCTCCAAACAAACCCGCAACGGCGCCAAGCACTCCTAACAGTTGGACGTGTTCATAAATGAACCCAAACAGATCACGTTCTCGGAGACGGAGGCACGCCAGAAATTCCCGTCGTGCCCCTGAAGAACGAACGGGTCTCTCGCTCTCTGCAGCAGCGGACGACTAGTTAAACCCTGGAACCAGCCAGGAACAGCGGCAACGGCAAGGGCTCGGGAATGGGAATCGGGCTTTATGGAACCTCCAGGCTCAAGGGAACACCGGGAAGGGACAGCTTCGTGACCAAGCCCGGTGTGATCCCCCAAAAATCTGCAACCACAAAGACCAGGAAATGCTGGCAGTGCCGAGCAGGAGAGGTCGCTTGGCGGTAAAGAAGCAGGGAGCGTTATTTAGCAAACCAGGCTGGTTAAAGGGTAGAGAATATCAGATGTCACAGCCCCTCTGCAGAGGACAGTTCTGAAGGACAGCGATGACCTAAATTGGCTCCTATGAGGGACGGGTGCAGCAAACATTTCCCTAGGATCCTACAAGATGCAAAGAAAAACCCATGAAAACAGAAGATACTCCTGACACTGGGGGTCTCAATGGGGCGGGGAGGGGAGGGGATTCTGCCCCCAGGGGACACTGGGTGATTTCTGGGGATATCCGTGGTTTTCACGACTGGGGGGTGCTCCTGGTATGGAGTGGGTGGAGGCCAGGGACTCTGCTCAGCACCTGCAGTGTCCAGGATGGCCCCACCCCAGAGAATGATCCAGCCTGAATGTCCACAGCACCAGGGGGAAGAGACTCAAAGGTAATTATTTGGAAGGAAATGTTGAGCCAAATGCCTCAGAATGGGACCTTATTTGGAAACAGGGTTTTTGCAGATGGACTTATCATGAAGATGAGGTTGTGCTGGATTAAGATGAGCCCTAAATCCAATAACTGATGTCCTTATAAGACGAGGTAAATTTGGACACAGACCCACACAGGGAAGGGGCATGTGTGAGGACGGAGGCAGAGACTGGAGCGACGTCACCAGCCAAGGGGCGCCAAGAATCGCTGGCCACTTGCCAGATGCTGGAAGAGGCAGGAAGGATCCTCCTCGGGATTCTCTGGACTGGGAACGGCCCTGCCCACACCTTCATCTCAGACTTCTGGCTTCCAGAACTGCCAGAGAATCCATTTCTGTGGTTTTGAGCCATGCAGGTTGAGGTCATTTTCCATGGGAGCCCTCAAATATGCAAACTTCACCCCACAGAGACCCTCTCCTAGGCAGCCACATCCTGGCAGGTTCAGACACCCACCTCATAGACATGCACAGCCCCAAGGAGACAGACAGACACTGATTATCTAGAAGAGTCCGTCAAACCCTCAGCAATATACCTCTGCCGCCCAGGCTACAGTGCAGTGGCACAATCTCAGCTCACTGCAACCTCCACTGCCTGGCTCAAGCGATCCTCCTCCCTCAGCCTTCCGAGGAACTGGAGCCACAGGTGCATGCCATCATGCTTGGCTAATTTTTGTTTTTGTTTTCTGTGGAGATGGGGTTTCACCATGTTGCCCAAGCTGGTGTCAAACTCCTAGACTCAAGTGATCCTCCTGCCTCGGCCTCCCATAGTCCTGGGATTACAGGTATGAGGCATCAGGCCCAGCCTCTTTGGTGATTTTCAGCAACATCTAGTTAGTTATTCTGCAGATGGGGGTTCAGTAGCTTGCACCACTTCCTAGACCTGGCTGGAGGAGTTGGGTGTAATTTTCAGCTAGGCGGTTGCAAGACTCAAAGAGACGTGGGGCAGAGGGAAGCTAGGCAGACAGCTTCCGGGGTTGCCGGGAAGAAACGAGGCACTTGCCCCGACCTGCACATTCCCTCCCTGTCTGGGGCTGATTTCCACCCAGGGAGGACTGCCGACTCCCAGAGAATCTCAAAGCAAGGCATTCTCCTGGCCGTGATCCGGCTCTCAGCTCTAAAGGGACTCCACATCTTTATTACAGACCCAAATCTGTGTCAACACCGCAGAGGAAAGACGGCCGCTTGATTACACTTGCATATGTGCTCGCAACAAGTCTTCCAGGAAGCAGGATCTGGGAACGTCCTCTGGAGACAGGGCCTTCCAGGCGGTGCTGAGCTCGGTCGGTGTTGTTGGAACATGGGGGCTGAATCTAATCTATCAAAAGGATGCCACAGGGGAGTGGAAAATTCCACGTTTGTTTGTTTGTTTCGCTTCAATCCCTTTCTATACAACCATGGTTCTCAAGCAGGGATCCTTCTGGTCCCCAGGGGATGCTGGGTGGTGTCTGGGGGCATTTGTGGCTGTTATGACTCAGGGATGCTCCTGGTGTGCACTGGGTGGAGGCCAGGGATGCTGCTCAGCACCTTGCAGTGCCCAGGACAACCTCACCCCAGAGAACGACCCAGCCCTGAATCCCAAAGAGGAGAGACTCCACCTTAATTATTTGGAAAAAGATTGAATCTGCTCCCTGTTCACACCAGACACCAGAAAAAACTCCCAATGGGGTGGACAGCAGAAACCAGGGGGACCCCCAGATCCTGGGATTCTCCTTCTCTCCCCCTCCCCACTCAGGGTGTAGATTACTATGCGTGCAGCCTCCTGGTACCTCAGGAGGACAGAGGATCATGGGACGCAGAGTTTCTTGGAGGTCTGTGGAATCCCCCAACCCCAGGGGTCTCACCTGGGGGTGATTCTGCCCCCCCTGGGGTACTGGGCAATGTCTGGGGACATCTTTGGCTGTCACAACTCGGAGTGTCCCTGGCATACAGTGGGTGGAGGTCAGGGACGCTGCTCAGCCCCCTAGTGCCCAGGACGGCCCCACCCCAGAGAACGATCTAACCCCAAGGTCCACAGTGACAGAGAATGATAACCACTGCCATTAGCTATAGGACTGACTGTAGCCACATGCATATTGTCCCACAAACATGTGTGTGACTGTTCCTCTGACTCGAAGGACAAAGCCAGTATCCCAAGCTTTCTAACTCTGCCACCTGTGCTGACCACCAGTGGCCTCTGTGTGGATGTTAGTTAGGGGTCAGCAGCCTTAGGAAAACAGCACACCAGGCATCCAGACCTTCCATTGTGGCCCTGAGTGGAAGAGTAGGTGGCGGTGGCCGACATCAACACTGTCACAGCAAGAAACACAGGAGTGGATGTGACTGTGGCCACTTCCATCTCAGGGCACATGCTACGTTGAGGAAGTAAAACCTGGGGGAGCAAGATATGTAAGAAGTGAAAGGTGACTTGTAGAATGTTCTGGAATCTTCCAGAAGCTTCTGGAAACTTCCAGAATTTTCTGAAATATCGTAAGTATTGTTGCATAGCAAGGCTTTGGATTCGGAAGCTGCTGGGCTTGGGCACGGAGTCAAAAGAGTAACAGAGGAACAGCCACGGAATGCAAACTTCCAGGGATGACATGGCTGCCACACGGTGGGCAGGTGGGTTGCAGCCACTGTACACAGGTCACACTTGGCTCTTTGAACTCAATCACCTATTACGGACGGAGGAACCAAATCCTGGGAAGGGGTAAAAAATGCATACGGGTTCAGTTTCCCCATCCACAACACAGGGAGGAGAATCAGGTGAGGTGTCCAGTCTCGGGGGGTCCTGGGCAGCAGGCAGCGCCTCCAAGACCATCATCTCCAACCTGATCCTGCCAAGCCCCAGCCTGGTAACTGCTTCTCTCAAGGGTCCCAGTTCTCAGAGCTAGGAGTGGCCTTCAAAGCCAGGTCTACACCCCATGGCAACAGAATCCCTTCCCTGACCCATGCCCCGGCCCACCCATCCTCTGTCACACAGTCTTCAACGATCGGAAACCAACAGCTTCCCATGACGGTCCCTCCTATTTCCAGACAAGCCTGATTCCTAAGCCAGCCCGGCCAAGCTACGGCTCCTATCCCATCTCCCCAAGAACAGACTTCATCATTTCCTCAATCTGGTCCATGCCCATGGTGTCCATGAGGAAAAATAACAACATAAATAACATATAGCATAGTGCTAATTTTCTGGAGACAGGATCTTGCTCTGTTGCCCAGGCTGGAAAGCAATGGTGCAATCATCGCTCACTGCTGCCTCAGCTACCTAGGCTTCCAAGCAATCCACCTGCCTCAGCCTCCCAAGCAGCTGGGACCACAGGCGTGCACCACCATATCTGGCTAGTTTTTAATAATTTTTTGTAGAGATAGAGTCTCACTATGTTGCCCAGGCTGGTTTCAAACTCCAGGGCTCAAGCAATCCTCCCATCTCAGCCTCCCAAAGTGCTGGGATTACAGGCATGAGCCACCACACCCAGCCAATACTAATATTAATACATAATATATTGAATAATATTAGCAGTGATTCCAGCTATAACAGTGATAACCAGGACCACCACCCATCCAGGTCACAGCCTCGTCCATCTCAATCTTTTCAACGACCCTAGGAAGTGATTCCTATCCTGTCTGACACACAAGGAAACAGAAAGATTCCATGTTTTGTTCAAAGTTCACACAGAAAAAAAGTCACATGGTGGCTAAGTAGGCATTCTAAATCCAATGCCTCACCACGCCTACATTCCAGAAAACTCTAGAAGGTTCTTGGAGTTTCTAGAAGGTTGCAGAAGATTCCAGAAGCCTCCATGATTCACTGCCTTTCACTTCCTACATATCCTATTCCCTCAGGTCCTACTTCCTCAAAGCAGGACAGAATTTTCAACCCATTGCACTCCCATCTGCATCTTTACCTTCCTCGTTGTATTAACTCCAGGCACCAGGTAGCACCTTCCTAAATTACCTGGGGTTGGCAAGAACTAAATCAAAGACGTGCTCTGCTCAGCAGTCCCAGATGTGAAGGAACTCAAACCCCAGTGCCAGAGTCCCTTAAAAGAGAACCAGTCAGTGTCCACAGCTCTACTAGGCTTGACCCAGTGGAGAAAGATGACAAACTCACAGAGAGAAAAACAGGACCGTCTTCACACAGTCTAAGACTGTCAGCCAGGCATGGCAGCTAACACCTGTAATCCCAGCCCAGCACCTTGGGAGGTTGAGGAGGGAGGATCGCTTAAGCCCAGGAGTTCGAGCAGTCTGGGAATCACAGTAAGACCCTGTTTCTGGTTTTTTGTTTGTTTGAGACAGAGTCTCGCTCTGTCGCCCAGGCTGGAGTGCAGTTGTGCAATCTCGGTTCACTGCAACCTCTACCTTCCGAGTTCAAGCGATTCTCCTGCCTTGGCCTCCCAAGTAGCTAGGATTACAGGCACCTGTCACCATGCCCAGCTAATTTTTGTATTTTTAGCAGAAATGTGGTTTCACCAGCTTGGCCAGGCTAGTCTCAAACTCCTGACCTCAGGTGATCCACCTGCCTCGGTCTCCCAAAGTGCTGGGATTACAGGCATGAGCCACCTTGCCCAGCCACCTGTCTCTATTTTTAAAAAATTTAAAAAATTTTAAAACTAATTAAAAGCTCTGAAAAGAGACTACATAGACCAACAGTGGGTTTTTTGGTAAAATACACTTAACATAAAATTTGCAATATATATATATATGTATTTTTTGAGATGGAGTTTCCTTCTTGTTACCCAGGCTGGAATGCAATAGTGAGATCTCAGCCCACCACAACCTCTGCCTGCTAGGTTCAAGCGATTCTCCTGCCTCTGCCTCCTAAGTAGCTAGGATTACAGGCATGTGTCACCACACCTGGCTAATTTTGTATTTTGGTAGAGATGGGGTTTCTCCATGTTGGTCAGGCTGGTCTTGAACTCTGGACCTCATTCATTTCTTTTTTGAGACAAGGTCTTGCTCTGTTGCCCAGGCTGGAGCGCAGTGGTGGATCACAGCTCACTGCAACCTCCATCTCCCGAGCTCAGATGATCCTCCCGTCTAACCCTCCCGAGTAGCTGGGACTACAGGTGTGCCCCAGCAGGCCTGGCTAATTTTTATTTTTGTAGCAACGGGGTCTCACTATGTGGCCCAGGCTGGTCTCCACCTTTTTTTAATTATTATTAATTTATTTATATTTTTGAGACAGAGTCTTGCTCTGTCACCCAGGCTGGAGTGCAGTGGTGTGATCTCGGCTCACTGCAAGCTCCACCTCCTGGGTTCACGCCATTCTCCTGCCTCAGCCTCCCAACTAGCTGGGACTATAGGCGCCCACCACCATGCCCAGCTAATTTTTTTGTATTTTTAGTAGAGACAGGGTTAAACCATGTTAGCCAGGATGGTCTCGATCTCCTGACCTCGTGATCCGCCCGTCTCGGCCTCCCAGAGTATTTTTTTTTTTTTTTGAAACGGAGTCTTGCTCTGTTGC
>NW_016823818.1:170935-174286 GCF_001698545.2 Rhinopithecus bieti
TTTTTTTTTTTTTGAAACGGAGTCTTGCTCTGTTGCCCAGGCTGGAGTGCAGTGGCGCAATCTCAGCTCACTGCAAGCTCCACTTCCCAGGTTCAAGTGATTCTCCTGCCTCAGCCTCCCTAGTAGCTGGGACTACAGGCGCCCGCCACCACGCCCAGCTAATTTTTTGTACTTTTAGTAGAGACAGGGTTTCACCATATTAGCCAGGATGGTCTCGATCTCCTAACCTCATGATCCACCCGTCTCGGCCTCCCAAAGTGCTGGGAACACTAGCATGAGCCACCTCACTGGGCCAGATCTTTCTTGTGCAGTGTTTGTGTGGACGTAGGCTTTCCTTCCCCTCAGGTGTACACCTAGGAGTGGACTCACAGGGCCAAGTGGAAACACTGTATGTAACCCCTTCAGGAACTGCCAGGCTGTTTCCAGAGCAGCTGTACCACGTTACATTCCCAGAAGCCACACATAGGGGTCCCGACGTTTCTACATCGCCATGAGCCCTTCTGATTTTTTTTTTTTTTTTTTTTTTAATTCTAGCCATCCTACTGGGCGTGAAGTGGTATCTCACCATGGCTTCGATTTGCATTTCCCTGATGGCTGACGTGGAGCATGTTTTCAAGTGAAACCCATAGTTTTTGTTTCTTTGTTTTTGTTTGAGATGGAGTCTTGCTCTGTCGCCCAGGCTGGAGTACAGTGGCACCATCTTGGCTCACTGCAAGCTCTGCCTCCCGGGTTCAAGGGATTCTCCTGCCTCAGCCTCCCGAGTAGCTGGGGTTACAGGCGTGCATCACCATGCCTGGCTAACTTTGTATTTTTAGCAGGGACTGGGCTTCACTATGTTGGTCAGGCTGGTCTCGAACTCCTCACCTCAGGTGATCCACCCACCTCAGCCTCCGAAAGTGCTGGGATGACAGGCGTGAGCCACCGCACCTGGCCTGAAGCTGACAACTTTTAAAATGAGGAGGGCTGGTATAATCAACCCCACAGTCAGAAGGAAGCTAGAGTTTCACCTAGAAACACGTGCAAGGAAATGTGGCTGGTTCCATCACAGAGATACAAGAGTTTGTGCAAAACATAGAGCTGTCTCATAAAAGAGCTACAGGGCGAGCCGGGCGCAGTGGCTCACGCCTGACATCTCAGCACTTTGGGAGGCCGAGGCGGGCAGATCGCGAGGTCAGGAGTTCGAGACCTCGAACTCCTGGCCAACATAGTGAAACCCCATCTCTACTAGAAATACAAAAATTGGCCCGGCATGGCGGCGCTCACCTGTTGTCCCAGCTACTCAGGAGGCTGAGGCAGGAGAATCACTTGAACCCAGGAGGCGGAGGTTGCAGTGAGCCGAGATCATACCACTGCACTCCAGCCTGGGCGACAGAGGGAGACTCAATCTCAAAAAAAAAAAAAAAGCCAGGCACAGTGGCTCAAGCATGTAATCCCAGAACTTTGGGAGGCTGAGGCAGGCGGATCACAAGGTCAGGAGATCAAGACCATCCTGGCTAACACGGTGAAACCCCATCTCTACTAAAAACACACACACACACAAATTAGCCGGGCGCGGTGGTGGGCGCCTGTAGTCCCAGCTACTCGGGAGGCTGAGGCAGGAGAATGGCGTGAACCCGGGAGGCGGAGCTTGCAGTGAGCCGAGATTGTGCCCCTGCACGCCAGCCTGGGCGACAGAGCGAGACTTCGTCTCAAAAAAAAAAAAAATAAAGAGTTACAGGGAGGCAGGGGTCGTCCCTGCCCCTACTCCCACTCCATCTGGTGAAGTCTCCCACTCCGTGCCATGAGCCTCGGTTTCCTCATCTGAAGACAGAGCCTCAGGGGCACTGCCAGGGGTTGCTCTGGGGGTAATTGTGGCCCTGAGGTGAGGGGCGATGGGATATCTGCAGCTGCAACTGTGGGAGTGAGGGAGGCATTCAAATGACAGTCCACTGCATTCTAGAAGATTCCATCCTGGGCTCAGCGAATAAGGACTCCTGACCAGGTGCAGAGGCACATGCCTGTAATCCCAGCATTTGGGGAGGCCTAGGTGGGTGGATCACCTGAGGTGAGGAGTTCAAGACCAGCCTGCCCAACATGGTGAAACCCTGTCTCTACTAAAAATACAAAAATTAGCTGGCCATGGTGGTGCGTGCCTGTAGTCCTAGTTACTCGGGAGACTGAGGCGGGAGAATCGCTTGAACCTGGGAGGCGGAGGTTGCAGTGAGCCGAGATCATGCCCCCGCACTCTAGCCTGGGTGACAGAGCAAGACTCCGCCTCAAAATAATAATAATAATAATAATAGAGATGGTTTCTCACTACGTTGTCCCAGGCCAGCCTGGGTGGGAGGCTAGGCTGGTCTTGAACTCCTGACCTCAGGTGATGCGCCTGCCTCGGCCTCCCAAAGTGCTGGGATTACAGGCGTGGGCCACCTTGCCCAGCCAAGACTCCCATCTCTAATTTTTTTAAATAGACCTTTTTCCCCGGAATAGCTGCTAGATACTCTCCACGCCTTTTGTGTGGTCTTCTTACCTGCTCTTGAGGTAGAAGCCTCTTCTACAGATAAAGCAACAAAAAAAGATGAAGAAGATGCCGGCTCCCATAAAGACTAGCAGAGGGGAGGCGGGTGGGAGTCCGGAAACTTCAAGATGTCACTGAAGCACAAGGTGACATCAGACAGGGAGAAGAAATGGGGGAGCCGGAGCAGGCGGAGATGGTGAAAGCCTGAACCGAGGGCATTCCAGGTGAGGAGGAAAACAAGAGAGAGACCCTGGAGGAGAAGGGAGGGGAATGAACTGAGCTGTGAGAAAACAGCCTGGGGCTGACCGGCTCTTACGCAGGGACAGGCCAGCTCGGGCAGGGACGGGCTTGCTGCTGGGAAGTGCCCATGCAGAAACAAGAAAGGAGCTCCTGCAGGGGCTGGCCAGGGAGCTGGTGGGCAGCATCGGCCAGAGGAGTTCAAATCCTCCCTCAGCCCCAAGGGGCCGAGCTGCAAAAGTGGTATCAAATGGACAAAAGCCCCACCGGGCACAGAAGCACGACCAGCAAATCTATGGGTTTAAAAATAAATGGTGGGGCCAGGCGCGGTGGCTCATGCCTGTAATCCCAGCACTTTGAGGGGCCGAAGCCAGGCGGATCACTTGAGGTCAGGAGTTCGAGACCAGCCTGACCTTTTTTTTTTTTTTTTTTTTGAGAAGGAGTCTCGCTTTCTCTCCCAGGCTGGAGTGCAGTGGTACGATCTCAGCTCACCGCAACCTCCAACTCCTGGGTCCAAGCGATTCTCCTGCCTCAGCCTCGTGAGTACCTGGGATTACAGGCTCCCGCCATCACGCTCGGCTGATTTTGTATTTTACTAGAGACGGGGTTTCACCATG
>NW_016823818.1:177460-181957 GCF_001698545.2 Rhinopithecus bieti
GCAGTGGTACGATTCACCTCACCGCAACCTCCAACTCCTGGGTCCAAGCGATTCTCCTGCCTCAGCCTCGTGAGTACCTGGGATTACAGGCTCCCGCCATCACGCTCGGCTGATTTTTGTATTTTTACTAGAGACGGGGTTTCACCATGTTGGCCAGGCTGGTCTCGAACTCCTGACCTCAGGTGATCCGCCCGCCTCGGCCTCCCAAAGTGCTGGGATGACAGGCGTGACCCACTGCGCCCAGCCCGCACCAGTGCTGTTGATGGTGAACGTTGACACATTGCTATTGATGGAGACCCCAAAGTGGCAGCGACACAAGTGGCCCTGGACAGAAGCGTGGATCAACATAGCGTGGTCCACACACACCCTGGAGTACTATCCAGCCTTCAACAACAGGATATCCTGACACAGGCCTCAGCGCAGATGCACCTTGAGGACCTCAGTCTCAGTGACAGAAGCCAGGGCACAGAAGAACACATCCTATGCAATCCACTCCTAAGAGGTCCCTAGAGCCCTCAGGTTCACAGAGACGGAAAGCAGGATGGGGGCCGGGCGCGGCAGCTCGCCGAGGCGGGCGGATCACTTGAGGTCAGGAGTTCAAGAACAGCCCGGCCCACATGGAGAAACCTCGTCTCTACTAAAAATACAAAAATTGGACGGGCGTGGTAGCGCACACCTGTAATCCCAGCTACTCGGGAGGCTGAGGCAGGAGAATCGCTTGAACCCGGGAGGCAGAAGTTGCAGTGAGCCGAGATTGCACCACTGCACTCCAGCCTGGGTGACAAGAGTGAGACTCTGTCTCAAAAAAAAAAAAAAAAAGGAAGTAGGATGGGGGTGCCAGAGGCTGGGGAGGGGGCTGGGCAGTGAGTGCTTCATGCAGACAGAGTTTCAGTTTGGGAAGATGAGAAAGTTCTGGAGGGGACAGTGGTTGGTTAAATGTACCCCAAAAATGGTTAAACAGGGAAATTTTATGTTACATGTAATTTACCACAGTGAAAAATGAACAGAAGGCTGGGTGCAGGGGGTCACGCCTGTAATCCCAGCACTTTGGGAGGCCGAGGCTGCAGGATAGCTTGAGCCCAGGAGTTGGAGACCAGCCTGGCCAACATAGCAAGACCCCATCTCTACAAAAAAATTTTAAAATCAGCCGGGCGTGGTGGCATGCACCTGTGGTCCCAGCTACTTGGGAGGCTGAGACAGGAGGATGGCTGGAACCCAGGAGGCGTAGGCTGCATTGAGCTGTGATCGCACCACTGCACTCCAGCCTGGGTGACAGAGGGACACCCTGTCTCAAAGTGAAACAAGGGAGGCAACACAAAACAAAGTGGGCGAGAGTCAGAGACGGGGGACAGGGCGGGAAGTAACGAGGTCCCATGCAGCGTGTGCCAAACGTCAGATCCTCAGTAACGTCCGTGACCGCCCGGTCTCCTCCTCCCGAGACCAGGGCCTGGTGGGCAGGGGACGGCCTTGAACACCCAGCGACACCCTGCCGTTGTTTGCCCGGTGAAAAGAGGCCACTAAGAAACGGGCCTTGGCCACACAAAGGGCCCTATTCACTGTCCCCGAGAGAGGAGGGCCTGAGCTCTTTCTCTCCAGAGCCCTTCTGTCCCGGCCCAGTTTCGCTTCCCAAGGACACTCCAACCCCACCTCAGCCCCCACTGATATCCTGCTTTCCAGCAATCCTCTGCTTTTACCAGACACTTTATCAGTGCGAGAACATGGACCCAGGGGTGTCACCGCGGTCCCAGAGGCCGGGGGCGGAAAGTGCCGGCGGTCAGGCAGTTTCCCAGCCATGTGTGGTCTCTGTCTCGGCCTTTTTTTTTTTTTTTTTTTTGAGACAGAGTCTTGCTCTGTCGCCCAGGCTGGAGTGCAATGGTGCGATCTCGGCTCACCGCAACCTCCGCCTCCCGCGTTCAAGCGATTCTTCTGCCTCAGCCTCCCGAGTAGTTGGCATTACAGGCACCTGCCACCACGCCCAGCTAATTCTTGTATTTTTTTAGCAGTGATGGGGTTTCACCACATTCGCCAGGCTGTTCTTGAACTCCTGGCCTCAAGTGATCCACCCACCTCGGCCTCCCAAAGTGCTGGGGTTACAGGCATGAACTACCACGCCTGGCCTCCCCCCTCCTTTTTAAAAATGTCGCATCTCAGGCAAAGCTATGCTCAACACCCCGGCCCGGTGCCTGCTTGCTTCAGTCTCCAGCACCGGGATCCCGGCCAATCCCCCCAACACATTCGGGACCGGCAGGACGCATATGTCTCCAGTCAGAAGGGAGATGTCTCTCCCGGGCTCTCTTCAGTGTTTGCTGCCAAGATGGGGAACATGACGCGTTTCTAACACCCTGAAACGATCCCAAGGAGAGGAGCCTTTGTGAGGTGGGGTCAAAAGAGAAGTTTACTTTTTTTTTTTTGAGACAAGGTCTGGCTCTGTCACCCACACTGGAGTATAGGGGCATGATCTTGGCTCACTGCAGCCTCAACTTCCCGGGCTCAAGCAATCCTCCTGCCTCGGCCTCCCGAGTAGCTGGGATGACAGGCATGCGCCACTACACTCAGCTAAGTTTTTCCTCTTTTTTGTAGAGATAGGGTCTTCCTATGTTGCCCAGGCTGGTCCCAAGCTCCTGGGCTCAAGCAATCCTCTCATCTTAGCCTTCCAAAGTGCTGGGGTTAGGCCAGGCGCGGTGGCTCACGCCTGTCATCCCAGCACTTTGGGAGGCCGAGGCAGGTGGATCACCTGAGGTCAGGAGTTCGAGACCAACCTGGCCAACATGGAGAAACCCCGTCTCTACTAAAAATACAAAATTGGGCGTGGTGGCGGGCGCCTGTCATCCCAGCTACTCGGGAGGCTGAGGCAGGAGAATCGCTTGAGCCTGGGAAGTGGAGGTTGTGGTGAGCTGAGATCGCATCATTGCACTCCAGCCTGGGCAACAAGAATGAAACTCTGTCTCAAAAAAAAAGAAAGAAAGAAAGGAAGGAAGGGAGGGAGGGAGGGAGGGAGGGAGGAGGAGGAGGAGGAGAAGGAGAAGAAAAGAAGAAGAAAGAAGAAAGAAGAAAGAAGAAGAAGAGCTGGAAGGACAAGAGTGAGCCACCAGCCCGGCCAAGAAGCTTAAATCATGATGCAAAGATGAAAAGCAAAGTTTGCAAGATGAAGGATGGAGTTGGTGTCAGTGTTCTGGGGAGGTAAGGAGCTCCCTCAGCAAGAATGAACTCAGAGTAGCTGGCAGGTGGGCTAAGGCCACCTGGGCTGGGAGAACCAGGTTAACAGCACCAGTAGGAAGTCACCAGGGTCTCAAGGACCCCCAAGAGGGAGAGAGCAACAGGTCATCTCACCCCTATGTGTTCTGTCCCAAAACCCGTAACCCCGGTCTGATCACGAGAGAAATATCTGACAAACCTAGATCAGAAGTAAGTCTGCACACTACCCAGCCCGTCCTCCTAAGACCGTCCGGGTCATGAGAGGCAAGGAACGTCTAAGACATGATCCCAACCCGGATAAAGTCCCGGAGACGAGCCGGCTACATGTCAGGTGGGATCCTTGATGGGGTCCTTGGGCAGGAAAGGACATTAGGGGAAGTTTAATGACATTTGAATAAAGTGTGGAGCTTAGTTAATAGAAACGAACCCACTGTTAGCCGGGCGCAGTGGCTCACGCCTGTCCTCCTAACACTTTGGGGGTCTGGGGTGGGAGGATCGCTTGAGTTCAGGAGTTCGAGACCAGCCTGGGCAAAATAGTGAGACCTCATCTCTACAAAACAAAAATTATCCAGCCGTGGTATTGCGCGCCTTTGGTCCCAGCTACTCAGGAGGCTGAGGTGGGAGGCTCGCTTGAACCCGGGAGTTGGAGGCTGCAGTGAGCCATGATCATGCAGCTGCACTTAGCCTGGGCGACAGAGTAAGACTCTGTCTCGAAAAAAAATTAAATTTCAATTTAAAAAAAATTTTTTAATGGCAAACACCACATTTACATTTGCACCAACCTAATAAATACATAAAATAAATAAATAGATGAGAAAAAATAAACAAAAATAAAAATAATGCAGAAACACAAAATGCCATCATACTATACACGGCACCAGGCTATAGGGGAAAAAAATAATTATATATCATTGTTCCCAAATCATGAAGCCCTCCTCGTCATGGAGGCTATAGGAATAAAAGCTCCCAACAAGACCATATTTGGGCTGGGCTTGGTGGGCCTCCCAGCACTTTGGGAGGCCGAGGCGGGTGGATCACCTGAGGTCAGGAGTTCGAGACCAGCCTGGCCATCATGGTGAAACCCCGTCTCTACTAAAAATACAAAAATTAGCTTGGTGTGGTGATGGACGCCTGTAATCCCAGCTACTCAGGAGGCTGAGGCAGGAGGATCACTTGAACCTGGGAGGCAGAGGTTGCAGTGAGCCGAGATGGCGCCATTGCACTCCAGCCTGGGCTACGGAGTGAGACTCCAACTCAAAAAAAAATATATGTATATATATCTTTTAACATATTTAAAAGATA
>NW_016823818.1:185262-196975 GCF_001698545.2 Rhinopithecus bieti
ATATAATATAATATAATATAATAATAATATAATATAAAAAATTAAGATAAATCAAAATAAAAGAAAAAGAAATTATTTAGACCAGTGATTCTCAACTAGGGACGTCTCTGCCTTCGGGGAGCCCTGGGCAATATGACGGGGGAGCTCCTAGCATGGAGTGGGTGGAGTCCAGAGACACTGCTCAGCATCCAGCAATGCCCAAGATGGCCCCACCCCAGAGAAGGATCCAGCCCCAATGCCCACAGTGCCCAGGGGCGAAATCCTACTTTATCCAGGCCTCACCACTTGAGTAACAATACACTTAACATTTACAAAGTGCTTTACAATTCCCAGTGCATCCCTGCTGTACATGGCCAGGGCCAGGCGTTTCCACCGTTTTATAGACCAGGAGCGGTCGGGGCACTTCTCAGGGGGCTGCGTGGTCACCTGTGGCCTCCCTGCCCCTGGGGTGCTTCTGGGAGGGACACGAACTCAAAATTCCCACTTCCTTCTGCAGCCTCCTGCGCTCCCAGGGGCCCCTGCAGGCACAGAGTTCTCCACTGGTTGTGGGATGGTGCACGTGCAATTTTTCTGTAGTTGGGAAAAGGTAGGAGGGAGGAGGGGAAGCAGGAAGGGATTTAGCACCTGGGATCGCACCGCCCGGGAAAAGCCTGACTCTCACCGCGCGCAGGGGACGAAGGCGTTGGGGGTTACACTGTGAACCCCTCCAAAGGAACGGTCCGTGACCCAACCCCACACACCTGGGACTGGGAGCTTATTTAGGATCAAAGTCTTTGCAGATGTCATGAATTTAGATGCAGTCACACTGGATTAGAATGAACCCTAAATCCAACGACCGATGGCCTCTTTTTTTTTTTTTTTTTGAGACAGGCTTTTGCTCTGTCACCCAAGCTGGAGTGCAGTGGCACAATCACGGCCCACTGCAGCCTCGACTTCCCAGACTCCAGCGATCCTCCCACCTCAGCCTCCTGAGTAGCTGGGACCACAGACGCATGCCAACACGCCCAGCTAATTTATGTCTTTTTGGTAGCGATGGGATTGTTTCCTGTTGCCCAGGTTGGTCTCAAACTCCTGGGCTCAAGCGATCTACCTGCCTTGGCCTCCTAAAGTGCTGACCCAGACTGACCTTACAAGAGGAGGGAAATTTCGGCCAGGTGCAGTGGCTCACACCTGTAATCCCAGCGCTTTCGGAGGCCAAGGCAGGAGGATCACCTGAGGTCAGGGCTCAAAATCAGCCCGGCCAACATGGTGAAACCCCGTCTCTACTAAAAACACCAAATTAGCTGGGTGTGGTGGCACACGCCTGTAATTCCAGCTACTTGGGAGGTAGAAGAATTGCTTGAACCTGGGAGGCGGAGGTTGCAGTAAGCTGAGATCACGCCACTGCACTCCAGCCTGGGCAGCAGAGCAAGATTCCATCTAAAAAAAAAAAAAAGAGGAGGGAAATTTCCACAGACACCCAGGGAGAAGGCCTTTTGTGATGACAGAGGCAGAAATTGGAACAATAAGCCATAAGCCAAGGACTTCTGGAGCCCCTGGAGAGTGGGAGAGGTGGGGAGACTCCTTCCCTGGAGCCTCTAGAAGGAGTGCAGCCCTGCTGACACTGTGATTTCAGATTCCTGGTCTCCAGAACCATGAGACAATACACTTCTGTTATTTCAGCCACCCGGTCTGTGGTCATTCATGACAGTGGCAGTCCCAGGCTCCTCCTACAACTGGGCACTGGCAAGGCCAGCAAAGTCCAGGCCTTACTTTCCAACCACTCTGAAGCCACAGCCGTCTCTGTGCCAGCAGACTCTGCCAGGACATCTGCACTTGAACTTGGCTGGATTCACCTCTTTTCTTTGATTCCTCCTGGCTTTGTTGTCCATCAAGTGAGGGAGGTTTTTTAAGAAGGCCAGAGGCAGCGGTCTTGGCCTTGTCAAAAGGTCAAATGAACAATGAAAACCAGCGTTGTGGCTCACACCTGTAATTCTAGAACTTGGGCTGGCTGAGGTGGGCAAATTGCTTGAGCCCAGGAGTTCAAGACCAGCCTGGACAACACAGCAAGACCCCATCTTTACAAAAGATACAACAATTAGCCAGGTGTGGTGGTACATGCTTGTGGTCTCAGCTATCTGGGAGGCTGAGGCAGGAGGATCGCTTGAGCCCAGGAGTTCAAGACCAGCCTGGACAACATAGCAAGACCCCATCTCTACAAAAGATACAACAATTAGCCAGGTGTGGTGGTACATGCTTGTGGTCTCAGCTATCTGGGAGGCTGAGGCAGGAGGATCACTTGAGCCCAGGAGTTTAAGGCTGCAATAAGCTGTGAATTGTGCCCTGCACTCCAGCATGGGTAACAGAGTAAGCCCCTATCTCATTAAAAAGAAAAGCAGACATTTAGCCAGGCACAGTGGTTCACGTTTGAAATCCCAATACTTTGGGAGTCCAAAGCGGGTAGATCACTTGAGCTTAGGAGTTCAACACCAGCCTGGGCAACGTAGTGAGACTGCATCTCTACAAAAAATTAGCCGGATGCAGTGACATGCGCCTGTAGTCTCAGCTACTCCGGAGGCTGAGGCGGGAGGATCACTTGAGCCCAGGAGTTTGAGACCAGTCTGGGCAACATAGCAGTACCCCATCTCTACAAAAATTTTTAAAAAAGAAAATTAGCTGGGCATACTGATGTGTGCCTGTAGTCCCAGCTACTCCGGAAATTGAGGTGGGAGAATTGCTTGAGCCAGGGAGGCAGAGGTTGCAGTGAGCCAATATTGCACCACTGCATTCCAGGCTGGGTGACAGAGCAAGACCCTGCCTCAAAAAACAAAAAAAAAAAAAGAAAAAAGAAGAAAAGAAAAGCAGATTTTCTTTTCTTTTCTTTCTTTCTTTTTTTTTTTTTGAGATGGAGTCTCTCCTTCTGTTGTTCAGGCTGGAGTGCAGTGGTGCAATATTGGCTCGCTCCAAGCTCCGCCTCCCGGGTTTACACCATTCTCCTGCCTCAGCCTCCCGAGTAGCTGGGACTACAGGCGCCCGCCACCACGCCCGGCTAATTTTTTGTACTTTTAGTAGAGACGGGGTTTCACTGTGTTAGCCAGGATGGTCTTGATCTCCTAACCTCGTGATCCACCTGCCTCGGCCTCCCAAAGTGCTGGGAATACAGGCGTGAGCCACCAAGCCCAGCCAAGAAAAGCAGACTTTCAACTAACTAATGTACATCAAAGGTAATCTTTTTCTACTTTACCATCCTCCAAAGAGTAACTACAGAAATTCCAAAAAGGTAGCCATTTCTGCAAACCAGGGTCTCTTCCCTCGGCACTGTGGACATCGGGGCTCTGGACCATTCTCTGGGGTGCGGCCATCCTGGGCACTGCAGGGCGCTCAGCAGTGTCCCTGGCATCTACCCACTCCATGTCAGGTGCAGCCCCAGTCGTGACAGCCACAAATGTCCCCAGATATCACTCAGTGTCTCCTGAAGGCCAGAATCGCCCCCAGGGACAAGCTCTGATTTAGGGCATGGCCGGACATGAGACAGAGACAGCACCAGATAAATGTGTCAAGGGTTAAAGAATGAATGCCCACATTCTACCCACTCCCCCACAAGTCTCTAATCAAATGCCACCTCCTCTTGGAGGCTCTCAGAGGTCAAGAGGTCCCTGTCTTCATTTTGTAACCCCAGCACCCAACACAATATCAGACACTTAATGTTGTATTGTGAACGTTCATAAATGTCTGTAAAATAAATGACTCTGACCTTGAAATGTCTCTATGCCTAAGAAATCTTGGTTGGTTGAGGATAAAATTCTCTTCCTTCTCTCTCTTGGGTTGGGCTACATTTGAGATTGTAAGGTGGGGTCAGCGTAGGGGACTTGGGTCAGAGATGTCAAGGCTATTTGGAATGGGTGACACCATTTTTACAGGAATCTACACTTTGGGGAGTTTTTTCTTGTTGTTGTTTTTTTTTTTTTTTTTTTTGGCAGGGAATAGCACTTAACTAGTTCAACTATAGTTTTAGGGGAAAACAAAACAAAACCAGTTTTAGTTTAAAGAATCTGTTCTACCATAGCCTGATACAGAGCAGTGGTTCTCAACCCCAGATGACTCAACCCGGATAATGTCTGGGGACATCTGTGGCTGTCACAACTCAGGGGTGCTCCTGGCGTGGAGTGGGTGGAGGCCAGGGATGCTGCTCAGCACCCTGCAGTGCGCAGGACGGCCCCACCCCAGAGAACAATCCGGTCCCCCCATCTGCAATGCCAAGAGGGAGCTCCTACATTATTTGGGAAAAGATCAAGTCTGCTTCCTGATCACACTGGACACCAGAATAAACTCCCGATGGGGCAGACGGTGTAAACCAGGGGGACCCCCAGCTCCTGGGATTCACCTCCTCTCTCCCTCCCCACTCAGGGTGTGGATTTCAATGTGTACAGCCTCCTGGGACCTCAGCAGGGCAGAGGATCATGGGACGCAGCGTCTCTTGGGGTCCGTGGAACCCCCTAGCCCAGATGTGATCTGCTCCCTGAGGGACACGGGGCTGTGTCTGGGGACATCTGTGGTGGTCACAACTGGAGGTGCTCCTGGCAAGGAGTGGGTGGAGGCCTGGGACGCTGCTCAGCACCCTGCAGTGCCCAGGACGGCCCCACCCCAGAGAATGATCCTACTCAGGCTATCACAGACTAGGGTCGAACTCGAGCTCAGGAGTTCAAGACCAGCCTAAGCAATACAGGGGGACCTCCATGTTTACAAAAATCTTTTCTTAATTAGCTGGGCATGGTGGCGTGCATCTGCAGTCCCAGCTACTCTGGGAGGCTGAGGTGGGAGGATTGCTTGAGCCCGGAGTTTGAGGCTGCAGTGAGCCAGGCTGAGAAAATGTGTGGGGAGTGGCATAGGGAGACCTAATGCCCTCTATGTACCCACCAAGATGGGCCAGTCTCCACCAATCCATTCCCTGGCAAACTAGTATTCTACTCAAAGCTTCCCCGTGGCCTCCCGTCTGGACCTTCCTCAGCCCCTTCTCTACCCCCCTGGACGACTTCTTATCACCCCTGCACCTACACAGCTCCCAGAACACGCAGGCCTGAGGCCCCCACCTCTGTGCCACCCTGGGCTCAGGCCCCTCTGACCCGGGCTGCCACCTCCATGGCCCCCACACCAGCACACAGATGCCTCATTCACGTGGCGCTCCCAGGGCCTGGCACCAGTTCTGAGGCTTAAAATAGGCACACAACGGGCCTTTGTCGGATAGAGGAAGGAAGGAAGGAGCGTTTCAGACAAAGGAGACAGCAACGGCAGCGTCCAGGAAACCCAGGGGCACTGGGAAGGTGGATGGAGCCAAGTGGGGGGCACTTGAAGGGTCAGAGCGCAGGGCCGGGCCGTGCAGGACCGTGAAGACCCCATGAGGAACTGGGGTGCCATCGTGCAGGTGCCCACTTGGTAGGGGGCAGGGAAGTTACCATCTGATCAGTGCCCAGGAAGCTTACTAGGAAGGTCTTGCTGGAGTCAGAGAAACCAGAGACCAATTTGTCACCTCAGAGGCTCCTGCCAGAGATGATGAGGCGCTCAGCTCAAGAGGGAGCACTAGGATGGGAAAGAAAGGAGACAGAAGACGCCGGGCATGGGGGCTCACGCCTGTAATCCTAGCACTTCAGGAGGCCGAGGCAGGCGGATCACCTGAGGTCAGGGGTTCGAGACCAGCCTGGGCAACATGGTGAAGCCCTGTCTCTACTAAAAATACAAAAATTATCCGGGTGTGGTAGCGGGCACCTGTAATCCCAGCTACTCGGGAGGCTGAGGCAGGAAAATCACTGGAACCCGGGAGGCGGAAGTTGCAGTGAGCCGAGATTGCACCACCGCATGCCAGCCAGAGCAAACGAGTGATACTCCATTAAAAAAAAGAAAGAAAGAAAGAAAGAGAGAGAGGGAAGGAAGGAAGGAGGGAGGGAGGGAGGGAGAAAAGGAAAGAAAGAGAGAGAGAGAGAAAGAAAGGAAAGAAAGCAAGCACGTACCCGTAAACAAACATCCCAAGCTTCAGTACAGTGGGCTGCCTGCGCCCAGGAAAAAGCCATTTACATCCCAGCACCACGCCCCATCGCCCAAAGGCAGAAGCAGCCAGGTGTGTGTTGCTGGATGGGTGGATGAGCACAGCGCTGCCTGTCCACACACTGGAACACAACTCAGCCCTGAAAAGGAACGAGGCTCTGACGCAGGCCACAGCATGGATGCACCTTGAGGATGTCACATGCAATGAGAGATACCAGACACAAAAGGCCACACAGTGTGTGACCCATTTCTTTGAAATGTCTAGGACAGGCTGGTCCAGAGACAGGAGGGAGAGGCGTGGGTGCCGGGGCTGGGGGATGGGGTGGAGAGTCCCCCTCTTGGGGACAAGGGATTTTACTGGGTGATGGAATTTTTTTTGTTTGGTTGGTTTTTGAGCCAGAGTCTTGCTCTGTTGTCCAGGCTGGAGTGCAGTGGTGTGATCTTGGCTCACTGCAACCTCCACCTCCCGGGTTCCAGCGATTCTCCTGCCTCAGCCTCCTGAGTAGCTGGGATTACAGGCACTCGCCACCACAGCCAGCTAATTTTTGTATTTTTAGTAGAGATGGGGTTTCGCCATGTTGGCCAGGCTGGTCTCGAACTCCTGACCTCAAGTGATCCTCCCCCTTCAGCCTCCCAGAGTGCTGGGATCACAGGAATGTTCTGAAAGGGGCTTATAGGGATGTTTGCACAGCTCATAAACTTATTTAAAAGATGGAATTGTATCCTTAAAAGGACTGAATGTTATGAAGTGTAAATTATACCTCGATTTTATCATAAAAGCAGTAAGACGTTTCCTTTTACGAGGTTCAAGTAACTGTTCATGGAAGCGTCTCAGAGCTGCCCATAAACCCCCCTTGCCCACCCGTGTCAGGAGCGGATGTGGGGGAGGAACCACACAGACAGAGCGCAGCCCACTCACGCTGCAGGATGGGGGAGGAGGAGGAGGACAGGAGTGACCCCTCGGGGGCTGCTGTGTGACTAAGGAGAGGTCAGCCCATCTCCTCAGCTCTCACACTCATCTGTAAGGTCTCCTGGGTGACGTCAACCATGAACACTTTTCTCTAACTCTTAAGAGACAGAGGCCAGGCCAAAGAGGGCATGTGTAAAAAGCAGTGACAAGTGAAGTCAAGAAATGTCACTGCACGGCGGGGGGAGGCGCCCGACATCAACAAGGACGCCGAATTGCAGAAATCAGTCATGAAAGGACGCAACAGCCGGGCGCGGTGGCTCACGCCTGTCATCCCAGCGCTTCGGGAGGCCGAGATGGGTGGATGACCCAAGGTCAGGAGTTCGAAGCCAGCCTAGTCAACATGGTGAGACGCCCCCAATCTACTAAAAATACAAAAATTAGCCGGGCATGGTGGTGCATGCCTGTAATGCAAGCTACTCGGGAGGCTGGGGCAGGAGAATTGCCCGAACCTAGGAGGAGGAGGTTGCAGTGAGCCGAGATTGCACCACTGCACTCCAGCCTGGGCAATGGAACGAGACCGCATCTCAAAAAAAAAAAGGACAGGCCAGGCGTGGTGGCTCACGCTTATAACCACAGCACTTTGGGAGGCCGAGGCGGGCGGATCACCAGAGGTCAGGAGTTCCAGACCAGCCTGGCCAAAATGGTGAAACTCCATCTGTACTAAAAATATAAAAATTACCTGGGTGTGGTGGTGTGCACCTGTAGTCCCAGCTACTCAAGAGGCTGAGGCAGGAGAATCGCTTGAGCCCTAGAGGCGGAGGTTGCAGTGAGCCAAGACTGCACCATCACATTCCATCCTGGGTGACAGAGAAAGACTGCATCTCACAAAAAAGAAGGAAAGAAGGAAGGAAGGAAGGAAGGAAGGAAGGAAGGAAGGAAGGAAGGAAGGAAGGAAGGAAGGAAGGAAGGAAGGAAGGGGAGAGAGAGAGAGAGAGAGAGAGAGAAAGAAAGAAAGAAAGAAAGAAAGAAAGAAAGAAAGAAAGAAAGAAAGAAAGAAAGAAAGAAAGAAAGAAAGAAAGAAAGAAAGAAAGGAGGGAGGGAGGGAGGGAGGGAAGGCAGGTACCAGCTCCCAAGCCCCTAGAGACCAGGCACGACCTTCTAGTAAGAAACCATGAAGCACCTTCAAAAATACAAATGACTCGGTGGATATGATTTTAAAGACCATCACTGCTTCCAGATGCAACTGAAAAAATCTGAATAACCCCTTGAATGAAGAAAGGAGTGTTTTCCACTACTACTCGGTGAACAAGAAAAATGCCTCCATTCAGTAAACATGAAACTGAATTGTCTACACGTGAGGGTAATTTGTGTTTAGTTCTCTTTGCTGTCAAGCAGTGGGGCCCCAGGGTTTATTAAGCATGAAACAAGAACAGAAAATAACAGCCTCAGTCAAAGGATGCTTTCTAAATAAAGCTCTGTGAGATCAAGATGCACCTGCAGAATTCAAGCTATGTTGGAAGCTTCACATTGCAGGTTAAAACCAAGAAAGCACATTGTAAACACCGTCATCTTCCAATACCTGTACCTGACAACTTCATCCCATCTTCTAAATCAGTATTAAGTGTTCAAAAGCCACCTAAAAGACCCACCTAGAAATGAGTAGCCTTTTTTGTTTTTTTCTTCTTTGAGACAGAGTCTCACTCTGTTGCCTAGGCTGGAGTGCAGTGGCGCAATCTCAGCTCACTGCAACCTCTGCCTCCTGGGTTCAAGGGATTCTCCTGCCTCAGCCCCCCAAGTAGCTGGGACTACAGGTGCACGCTACCACACCCGACAAGTTTTTGTATTTTTAGTAGAGACCGGGTTTCACCATGTTGGTCAGACTGGTTTCGAACTCCTGACCTTAAGTGATCCACCCACTTCGGTCTCCCAAAGTGTTGGGATTACAGGTGTGAGCCACCGCGTCCGACTGTAAGTAGGCATTTCTAGTGTTTTCTAAAAGCAGTGAGACCTTAATTCTCCCCTCTCAAAACGATAGCACTAAATGACTTAAAAACAATCCCCACTTCTGAATGGCCCCACTTCATGCCCGTCAAAGGGGAGATGAGGTCGTTAAAGGAGAAAATAAATCAGTTTTGTCTGTAACAAGGGTTCCACACTGGGGTGTCTCTGTCCCTACAGGACACTGGGTGATGTCTGGAGACATCTGTGGTTGTCACGATGCAGGGAGCTCCTGGTGTGGAGTGGGTGGAGGCCAGAGACGCTGCTCAGCACCCTGCAGTGCCCAGAAGGCCTCACCCCAGAGAATGATCAGACCCCAAATGTCCACAGCGCTGGGATAGAGCGACCAAACGCACCCCATACCCTGAAGTTGTAAACTCAACATTTCGAGCGTATAATCACAGCTCGATGTGGTTCCTTACCGGGCACCCTTAAATCAGAATGACCCAGGCAGCCTTCTCTTAAACAGGTGCATTTGTTACTTAACGAGCCTTGAGTATCTCCTGCCACCAGGTGTGGACAAAGCCTTCTTTCTTTTCAGTTTTTTACTCACTTTTAATAATATGGAGACAGGCTCCATATTTGAGACTCCATCTCAAAATAATAGTAATAATAATAATAAGACATATTTTTGTTGCTGTTAGAGATTCTTTTTTTTTTTTTTTTTTTTTTGAGACAGAGTCTCTCTCGGTTGCCCAGGCTGGAGTGCAGTGGCGCAATCTCGGCTCACTGCAACCTCCACCTTCTGGGTTCAAGCCACTCTCCTGCTTCAGCCTCCCAAGTAGCTGGGATTACAGGCAAACACCACCATGCCCAGCTAATTTTTCTATTTTTAGTAGAGACAGGTTTTCACTCTATTGGCCAGGCTGGTCTCGAACTCCTGACCTCAGGTGATCCACCCACCTCAGCCTCCCAAAGTGTGGGGATTACAGGCATGTGACAACACAACCAGCCATGCAGATTATTTTTGAAAGCTTCTGCGGGGTGACCCTGATGTATGCCCCTAAGGTTTCAGGACTAGAGTCAAGTTCCAGTCACTTCCTTTCCTCTCCTCTGTGACAACTCAGGCATCCCACTCCTCTACCTCCAAATGCACCCAAGAAAAAAACTGGATTGAGTACATTATTCTCCATGCTTCAGGTACCCTGGCTACGTGCTAGGAAATATTCCACGCATACATCCCGTAATTCGACCCTGAGAGGCACATGCTACCGTTTTTATTATTCCCGCTTTGCAGGGGAGTCAACAACACCTCCAAAACATGATACAGCCCACCAGCGAGAGGCCGGGTGGGAACACACAGGCGCACTTCCCAGAGGCCCCTGACTCTCCCTCAGGGCAAGATCACAGCATCCCACGATGGGAACAAGTTTGTGAACTTGGCATTTGCCTCGCTGACACCTAGCAACCGTGTGAAGACGCTTAGCTGGGGATCCGCTGCCTCTGTTCATCAAGCCTGTCTTCCACCGCCCACCTCCCAGCCCCTAGCAACCCCCGCTCCCCAGGAAAAATAAAGTACCACCCACGTCGCTCAATATCACCGTCCCAAAACTCCCACTTTAGTTCCTGAAAATTCAGTCACCGACAGGAGCCTTTCTCCTTCCTGAAGCGTTCTCCTTGGCACCCTATATCCTAGAAATAAACCTCAAAAAGTATTCCAAACTCCCGTCTCCTTCAGCTCACTGTTCCCAGGGGGGTTCTGCTCCGTGCCCGGTTCTAGAGCAAACAATTAACATCTCCCCCAAAAGTAGAGGGGTGAGTCCTCTCCAAATTCCTTTTAACTGGATCCTACCTGAGATACCTCCCCACACCCTGTTTTCCTCCTAATTAGTTAATGTCTAGCAAAACACCTGCCCCCAGGTTATCTCCAGCCTGGGACCTTACCCCCACCTCCCTTCTCACTACCTCACCCTAACTTCCTTCTCCCTGAACCCCCCTCCACCCCACGCACTCACAAGCTCCCCATTTCCCCTGAAAGCCCCCAGACCCCTTCTGGAACAAGCCTGGCCCCCACCTGTATGCTCCAGCCACTCTCTGGCTCACCCCAACTTTGTTCTTCTGCTCCTTTTCAGCTAAGCCTAACCCCTGGGCCGTCAATCACCGCCCTCCATCTTCACCAACCCCATTCCTCAGTCCTCTCCCTAGACAACCTCAACCTCTAATTCCCTCTGCCGCCCCCTCTCCAATGAACCCCACATCAAACTTCATCCCCAGCCCCCTCCCCAGCTCCCTGCAAACCTCAACCGCACTCCCAACTCCCTCTTCAAATAAGCTGACCCTTGACTCAACCCCTGTTCCCCTCTCCAGCTAATCTCAACCCCCAGCCACATCCCCAGCGCCCTCCCCAACTAACTGAGATTTCCAATTCCACCTCCAGCCCCTCCCCAGCTAACCTCGACCTACAATTCCAGCCCCCTCCCCAGCTAACTTGGACCTCCAATCCCACTCCAAGCCCCCTCCGCGGCTAACCTCGACCTGCGACTCTAGCCCCCTCCCCAGCAAACTCAAGACCTCCAATTCCACCCCACCTCCCTCCCCAGCAAACTCAAGACCTCCAATTCCACCCCAGCTCCCTCCCCAGCAAACTCAAGACCTCCAATCCACCACCAGCCCCTTCCTAGCTAACCTGGACCTGCAACTCCAGACCCCTCCCCAGCTAACTCAGACCTCCAATCCCACTCCAAGCCCCCTCCCCAGCTAACCTGGACCTGCAACTCCAAACTCCTCCCCAGCTAACTCAGACCTCCAATCCTACTCCAAGCCCCATCCCCAGCTAACCTTGACCTG
>NW_016823818.1:198271-215025 GCF_001698545.2 Rhinopithecus bieti
CGGGGCTCCGGGCGCGGGCGGGGCCGGGGGCGGGGCGAGGAGCGGCTTTCCAGGGGTGACTTCGTGACGTCAGGAAGGCGCGAGGCGTTTCGCGAGTTCGAATCCCGCGCTAGGAGAGCGGGTTCGAATCCTGCATGCCAGCTCCAGGGTCTCATTTGAGGAGGAAGAATGTCAGTGATCATAACTGCTGCACCACTTTCTTGAATACTTTATAGGCTCCCTTTCTTGGAACCCGCTGCAGAAAGCCAGAAGGCGAGACTACTATCTGCATTTTACAGAAGAGGAAACTGAGTCTCAGAGAGGTGAAACCTAAGGTCACTTGCCCCCTAAGATCACTTGCCCAAGCCTGTCTCATCATTTCCAAGGTTTCTCAGTTTCCTAACTCATGGCCCTGGATCTACGAATTCCTGGGCCCCAACCGAGACGGAATGAACCAGAATCCTGTAGGAAACTGGACCCTGCAATCTGTCTTTTGTTTTGTTTTCATTTTGTTTTTGAGACAGGGTCCCACTCAATTGCCCTGGCTGGAATGCAGTGGTGCAGTCATAGCTCACTGTAGCTTTGAAGTCCTGGGCTCAAGTGGTCCTTCCACCTCAGCCTCCAGGGTAGCTGGGGCCACAGGCACGCACCACCACACTCGGCTTTTTTTTTTTTTTTTTTTTTTTTTGAGATGGAGTCTTGCTTTGTTGCCCAGGCTAGAGTGCAGTGGCATGATCTCGGCTCACTGCAACCTCCATCTCTCAGGTTCAAGTGATTCTTCTGTCTCAGCTTCCCAAGTAGCTGGACTACAGGCGCCCACCACCACGCCCGGCTAATTTTTGTATTATTAGTAGAGATGGAGTTTCACCATTTTGGCCAGGCTGGTCTTGAACTCCTGACCTCAGGTGATCCAGCTGCCTTGACCTCCCAAAGTGCTTGGATTACAGGCGTGAGCCACCGTGCCTGATCCTGGCTAACGTTTTTGTTAGAGATGGGTTCTTGCTATGTTGCCCAAGCTGGTCTTGAACTCCAGCGTTCAAGTGATTCTCCTGCCTCTGCCTCCCAAAATGCTGGGATTACAGGCCTGGAATCTTCATTTTTCACAAGCTCCCTTGGGGATATTGGGAAACACTATGTTATTCTCCAAAAGCAGCACACAGTCCTGGAAGGAAGATGGAGCCACCATATGCTGTGACCTCAGGGACTTCGTCCAGCGCTGACACTGTGTCCTTGCTGCCCCACCTGACCCTAACCCTGACCCTGACCCTGACCCTGACCCTAACCCTAACCCTAACCCCTAACCCTAACCCTAACCCTAACCCTATGATTGTGATTGGAGCTGCTGGCCAAAATCCAAGATAAACTTCCCCAGTGTTCCAGTCATCCCTGCAGGAACCTCCCTGCTCATCCTCTGGGCTCCAGTGGCCTGCCCTGCAGGACACAGAGAAACCTCCATCTCCCTGCTTGCCCTCCTCCAGACTCTCCCCACTGGCATTCCCCAAGAGGAATGACTGTTTAAATAGAGGAGCTTGAGCAGGGCACAGTAGCTCACGACTGTATTCCTAGCACTTTGGAAGGCTGAAGCGGGAAGATCGCTTGAGCCCAGGAGTTCAAGACCAGCCTGGCAACATAGTGAGACCCCAACCCTACAAAAAAATTAAAATATTAGCCGGGGCTGGCTGGCGCACACCCGTAGTCCCAGCTACTTCGGAGGCCAAAGCAGGAGGATCGCTTGAGCCTGGGAGGTTGAGGCTGCAGTGAGCTATGATCATGCCACTGCACTCCAGCCTGGGCAACAGAGTGAGACCCTGTCTTTAAAAAAAAAAAAAAAAAGAAGAAAGAAAGAAAGTGTTACATACACGATGGAATATGACTTGGCCATACCAAAGAATAAAACGTCATTTGCAGCAAAATGGATGGGACCGGAGGTCATTATATTAAGTGAAAAAGTGAAATAAACCAGACACAGAAAGACAAATACTGCATGTTGTCACTGATATGTGGGAGCCAGAGAGTTGGTCTCATGGAGGTAGAGAGTAGAATGATCAATATCAGAGGCTGGAAGGTTGTGTAGGTTGTGAGGAGAAATGAAAAGAGGTAAGTTAATGAGTACAAACATTCAGTTAGACAGAAGGAATACATTCTAATGTTTGATAGCAGGATAGGGTGACTGTAATTAGCAACAATGTATTGTATATTTCAAAATATAGGCTGGGCACGGTGGCTCAAGCCTGTAATCCCAGCACTTTGGGAGGCCGAGACAGGCGGATCACGAGGTCAGGAGATCGAGACCATCCTGGCTAACACGGTGAAACCCCATCTCTACTAAAAAAAAACAAAAACAAAAAACTAGCCGGGCGAGGTGGCAGGCACCTGTAGTCCCAGCTACTCGGGAGGCTGAGGCAGGAGAATGGCGTAAACCCGGGAGGCGGAGCTTGCAGTGAGCTGAGATCCGGCCACTGCACTCCAGCCTGGGCGATAGAGCGAGACTCCGTCTCAAAAAATCAAAATCAAAATCAAAATATAATCCCAGCACTTTGGGAAGCCAAGGCAGGAGAATCCGTTGAGGGCAGGAGTTCAAGACCAGCCTGGGCAACATAGTGAGGCTTCATCTTTATTTAATAAAATTTGTGTGTATGTGTGTGTGTGTGAGAGAGAGAGCGACAGATGGAGTTTCACTCTTGTTGCCCAGGCTGGCGTGCAATGACGTGATCTCAGCTCACCACAACCTCCGCCTCCCGGGTTCAAGCGATTCTCCTGCCTCAGCCTCCTGAGGAGCTGGGACTACAGGCACTTCCCACCACACTCAGCTAATTTTTTGTATTTTTTAGTACAGACGGGGTTTCACCATGTTAGCCAGGATGATCTCAATCTCCGGACCTCATGATCCACCCATCTCGGCCTCCCAAAGTACTGGGATGGTAGGCACCCACCCAGACGCGGTGGCTCACACCTGTAATTGCAACACTTTTGGAGGCCGAGGCGGGCGGATCACCTGAGGTCAGGAGTTTGAGACCAGCTTGACCAACATGGAGAAACCCTGTCTCTAGTAAAAATAAAAAATTAGCCGGGCATGGTGGTGCGCACCTGTAATCCCAGCTACTCGGGAGGCTGAGGCAGGAGAATCGCTTGAACCCAGGAGGCGGAGGCTGAGGTGAGCCGAGATCGCGCCACTGCACTCCAGCCTGGACAACAGGAGCGAAACTCCGTCTCAAAAAAACAGCTGGAAGAGAGACCTTGCTTGAATTGTTCCCAACATATAGAAATGAGAAATAGTCTAAGTTGTGAACACCCCAAATACCTAAATATGATCATTATATATTCCATGCATATAACAAATACCACATGTACCCCATACATAGATACAAGTATTTGTAACAATTTTGAAAAAGTGTCATGTGAAACCATGTTGGAGCCTAAGACAAATGGAAAAGGCAGCATATCCCAAAATAGACATATTTTCACATATCTTTTCTCGTCAATTTCCTTTGGTTTTTTTGTTTGTTTTATTTGTTGTTTATGTGTTTGTTTTTTGTTTGTTTTGAGACGGAGTCTCACTCTTGTCACCCAGGCTGCAGTGCAGTGATGTGATCTTGGCTCCCTGCAAACTCCACGTCCCAGGTTCAAGCTGTTCTCCTGCCTCAGCCTCCAGAGTAGCTGGGCTTACAGGCACCCACCACCGTGCCCGGCTAACTTTTGTATTTTTAATTGAGACGGAGTTTCACCATGTTGGCCAGCCTGGTCTCAAACTCCTGACCTCAGGTGCTCCACCCGCCTCAGCCTCCCAAAGTGCTGGGATTACAGGAGTGAGCCACTGTGCTCAGCACCCCCTGCCCACCTTTTTTTTTCTTTTTGAGACGGAGTCTTGCTCTGTCGCCCAAGCTGGAGTGCAGTGGCCGGATCTCAGCTCACTGCAAGCTCCGCCTCCTGGGTTTATGCCATTCTCCTGCCTCAGCCTCCTGAGTAGCTGGGACTACAGGCGCCCGCCATCTCGCCCGGCTAGTTTTCTGTATTTTTTTAGTAGAGACGGGGTTTCACCATGTTAGCCAGGATGGTCTCGATCTCCTGACCTAGTGATCTGCCCGTCTCGGCCTCCCAAAGTGCTGGGATTACAGGCTTGAGCCACCGTGCCCGGCTTTTTTTTTTTTTTTTTTTTTGAGACAACGTCTTGCTCTGTCTCCCAGGCTTGAGTGCATTGGCACATTCATAGCTCACTTGCAGCCTAAAAATCCTGGGCTCAAGCCATCCTCCTGCCTCAGCCTCCCAAGTAGCTGCGACTATAGGTGTGCACCACCATGCCTGGCTAGTTATTTTGTATTTTTATTTTATTTTAAGTTCCGGGATAAATGTGCAGGATGTGCAGGCTTGTTACATAGGTAAACGTGTGCCATGGTGGTTTGCTGCACCTATCTACCCATCACCTACGTTGTCTTGTTTTGATTTGATTTGTTTAAGACAGAATCTCACTCTGTTGCTCAGGCTGGAGTACAGTGGCATGATCTCGGCTCACTGCAACACCTCACAGGTTCCAGCGATTTTTCTGCCTCAGCATCCTGAGTAGCTGGGATTACAGGCACCTGCCACCACGTCTGACTAATTTTTGTCTTTAGTAGAGGCAGGGTTTCGCCATGTTGCCCAGGCTGGTCTCGAACTCCTGACCTCAGGTGATCTGCTGGCCTTGGCCTCCCAAAGTGCTGGGATTACAGGTGTGAGCCACCTCATCTGACCAACTTTTTTCACTTTTTATAATGATCTGATTCATCTAGGTGGTTGCTTTTCTTACTATTTTGTTCCTTTTGATTGCTGAGTAATATTCCACAATGAGGATGGGGCACAATTTGTTCAACCATCTGCCCACTGAAGACCAGTGTTTGGCTCTTACTAATAAAGCTGCCATTAACATTCCTGTAAGGGTTTGTGTATCCACATAAATCATTTCTCTGAGATATATGACCAGGACCACAGTTGCTATGTCATATGGTAGCTGTTCTTTAAGAAACTGCCAAATATTCTTCCAGAGAGTTATGAATTTTTTAATGTTTTCTTTTGAGATGGGGTCTTACCAGGTTGCCCAGGCTGATTTTGAACTCCTGAGCTCAAGTGATCCTCCTCCCTCAGCCTGCCAAAGTACTGGGATTACAGGCATGAGCCTGCATTTTTTAATGGTTAATTTTTTTTCCAGAACATTAAAGCAGTTGAAAGTATTCAAAGATTGAAAAGATGTTGTATTGAAACTCACGATGGCATGTATCTTTTTATAATGTTATTATTAAGTTTCTTTATGTCCAAATAGACTTTGTTATAATTTTACTGTCCTAGTTTTAGTAGAAGCAAATTCTACTAAATCATCAGTCATATTTTCAAAATCTACTTCTGGAAAAAAAATCAACCACTAAAAATGCGTGAAGATATATAAGGGTGCTGGGCCAGGCACGGTGGCTCACGCCTGTAATCTCAGCACTTTGAGAGGCCGAGGCAGGTGGATCATGAGGTCAAGAGAATGAGACCATCCTGGCCAACATGGTGAAACCCCGTCTCTACTAAAAATGCAAAAATTAGCTGGGCGTGGTGACGCACGCCTGTAGTCCCAGGTACTCAGGAGGCTGAGGTAGGAGAATCGCTTGAACCCGTGAGACAGAGGTTGCAATGAGCCGAGATCACAACACTGCACTGCAGCCTGGCAACAGAGCAAGACTCCATCTCAAAAAAAAAAAAAAAAAAAAAAAAAGAAAGAAAGAAAGAAAGAAAAGAAAGAAAAAAAGAAAAGAAAAAGAAAATTAGATGGGCACAGTGGCACACACCTGTAGTCCCAGCTACTCAGGAGGCTGAGGCAGGAGAATCGCTTGAACTGGAAGGAAGAGGTTGCAGTGAACCAAGATTGCACCACTGCACTCCAGCCTGGGCAACAAATTGAGACTCTGTCTCAAAACAATAGAAAGATATATAAAGATGCTTAAATATTTGGTATATGTACACATGCACACATTTTTCCTTTTGCCTGAGGCTCTCAGGGGAATGTTGGATGCTGCCTTTATTTGGGATTTTAATATTTTGTTCAATGCAGATTTTTTGTGTTTGTATCAATTTTTAAAAAAATATTGCATTAGGACCAGGTGCAGTGGCTCATGCCTGTAATCCCAGCACTTTGAAAGACCAAGATGGGTGGATTGCTTGAGGCCAGGAGTTCAAGACCAGAGTGGCCAACATAGTGAGACCCCCGTCTCCACTAATAATACAAAAAATAAAAATTAGCTGGGCCGTGGTGGCACACGCCTATAATCCCAGCTACTTGGGAGGCTGAGGCAGGAGAATCGCTTCAACCTGGGAGGTGGAGGTTGCAGAGAGCAGAGATCATGCCACTGCACTCCAGTCTGGGCGACAGAGCGAGACTCTCAAATACATACATATTGCATTAGTGAGGGTGGGTAATGTGACTAGGAGGGCTGTCACGAGGGAGTCTTCCATGTCACTTAAGCATCTTGTTTGTGCGGTGACTCACACCTGTCATCCCAGCACTTTGGGGAGGCCGAAGCAGGAGGATCCCTTGAGCCCAGGAGTTCCAGACCATTCTGGGCAACATAGCAAGACCCCCCCATATCTACAAATACATATATAAGAAAATTAGACGGGTGCGGTGGCTCATGCCTGTAATCCCAGCACTTTGGGAGGCCGAGGCGGGTGGATCACGACGTCAGGAGATCGAGACCATCCTGGCTAACACGGTGAAACCCGTCTCTACTAAAACTACAAAAAATTAGCCAGGCATGGTGGCGGGCGCCTGTAGTCCCAACTACTCGGGAGGCTGAGGCAGGAGAATGGCCTGACTCCACGAGGCAGAGCTTGCAGTGAGCCGAGATGGCGCCACTGCACTCCAGCCTGGGCAACAGAGTGAGACTCCGTCTCAAAAAAAAAAGAAAGAAAATTAGCCACGTGTGGTGATGTGCATGTATCTGTGGTCCCAGCTACTCGGGAGGCTGAGGTGGGAGGATCACTCGAGCCCGAGATTGAGGCTTCAGTGAGCTGTGTTTGCACCACTGCACCACTCCAGCCTGGACGATGGAGCAAGACCCTGTCCAAAAAAAAAAAAAAAGTAGTATCTTGTGACAGTGTTTAGAGGAAGTTATGTGTGTGATAAAACTGTATAAACCACATACACATACGTGCTCAGATGAGTGCATGTAAAACCGGTGAGACCTGTGTCCTTCCACTGTGCTGGTTCTGAGGCTGCACTGCAGTTATGCGAGATGTAAACACAGCTGGGGGGCTAGGTGAAGGGTGCATTGGACCTCCTTGTACCTTCCTGTGAATCAATAATTATTAATAAATGAAACGTTTTAAAAATCTCAATGAAGGCCGGGCACGGTGGCTCACGCCTGTAATCCCAGCACTTTTGGGAGGCCAAGGCAGGTGGATCACCTGGGGTCGGAAGTTCGAGACCAGCCTGGCCAACATGGTGAAACCCCATCTCTATTAAAACTACAAAAATTAGTCGGGCGTGGTTGTGGGCACCTGTAATCCCAGCTCTCAGGAGGCTGGGGCAGGAGAATTGTTTAAAGCTGAGATTTCACCACTGCACTCCAGCCTGGGCGACAGAGCAGGACTCCGCCTCAAAAGAAAATAAAAGTAATTTTAAAAGAGGGTGTCTCAAAACCCATGGTCACCTGGATAAATAAAGGAGGGGGTCCCAGGCAGGTGCTATGCTGCCTGCAGCTAGAGCTGGGATTCCACCATCTTCACATTTGACCAGGAGGATATAGCACTAACCACGGCCCTCTCCCGCCTCCTGGGATCCTGGCTTCACGTTACACAGATAGGGAGAGTGAGGTCCTATGGGTTTCTCCCTTTGTAAAATAGGGCTCTTAGTGCCTGTCCAACCTCCTCAGCCAGCTGCAGTAACTACACGGTGCAGCAAGGCCCTCGAGGTCTCTTGAGGGAAGTGTTGAAATGTTCCCATAATGCCCTGGCGTCCTTCTCGTGAAAGTCCAGCTCTTCCCACAGCCCACCAGGCACTGTTTGACCCCTGGCGACCTTCAACTTCACTGGCCACCCTCCTTCTCCTCCCTCCACTCCTGCCAGCCAGGCCTCACCTGTTCCTGCTTCAACGTCTTTGCTGGTCCCCCTGCCCAGTGCTCCGTCCCAGGTCCCCTTGGAGCTGGCCTCTCCCCCGCTTCCCACATCAGCAAACACGTCGGCTTCTGAGTCAGACCCCAGAGGTGATGCAGGTTTATCTCCTGCGTAGGGAACACGTGTCTGCAGTGATTTGATCCACTTCTTCATAGACAATCATCGTCCCCGGTGGGTTATGAGTTCTGAGCGGGCAGGGACTCTGGGGCTTGTGTCTGTCACTGTGTCCCCAGCATCAGGGTAGGGCCAGGCATACAGTGGTACCTCTTGCATACTGGATGAATGAATAAATGAACCAATGAAAACATGAATGAATGGTGTCTCAGTTCTTCCTTCCAGTCTGTGCCTGAACAAGGCCTTACCTCTTTAGCTCAGACCCCTGCCCCAGCCTCCTCTGGGTTGGGGTGGGGGGGTGGGGCTGGGGTGGCAGATGGGACAAGCAGGGAAGGTCCCCTGATGTGGTTTGGCTCTGTGTCCCCACCCAAATCTCATGTTGAATTGTAGTCCCGTGTTGGAGGTAGTGCCTGGTGGGAGGCGACTGGATCACGACAGTATAGCCTCATGAATGGTTTAGCACCACCTCCTCAGTCCTGTCTCATAACAGAGTTCTCACAAGATCCTGTGGTTTAAAAGTGTGTGGCACCTCCTCCCCTGTGCTCCTGCTCCGGCCAAGTGACCTGCCTGCTCCCTTCTGCCTTCCGCCATGACTGTAAGTTTCCTGAGGCCTCCCAGAAGCAGCAACTGCCATGCTTCCTGTACAGGCTGTGGAACCATGAGCCAATTAAACCTCTTCTCTATCAATTACCTGTCTCAGACATTACTTTTTTTTGGGGGGTGGGGGTGGGGGGTGGAACAGAGTTTCACTCTTGTTGCCCAGGCTGGAGCACAATGGTATGATCTCAGCTCATTGCAACCTCCGCCTCCCAGGTTCAAGTGATCCTCCTGCCTCAGCCTCCCGAGTAGTTGGGATTACAGACTCCCGCCACCACGCCCAGATAACTTGTTGTTGTTTGGTTTTTCTTTTTGTTTTTTGAGACAGAGTCTCGCTCTGTCGCCCAGGCTGGAGTGCAGTGGTGCAATCTTGTCTCACTGCAAGCTCCACCCCGGGTTTCACGCCATTCTCCTGCCTCAGCCTTCTGAGTAACTGGGACTACAGGAGCCTGCCACCACTCCCAGCTAATTTTTTGTATTTTTAGTAGAGACTGGGTAATTTTTGTATTTTTAGTAGAGACAGGGTTTTCCATGTTAGCCAGGCTGGTCTCAAACTTCTGGCCTCAGGTGATCTGCCCTTCTCGGCCTCCCAAAGTGCTGGGATTACAGGCGTGAGCCACTGCATCTGGCCCAGCCTGGGTATTTGTTTATGGCATTGCAAGAATGGACTAATACAGTCCCCTCTGCCCCAACACCACTGGGCCTGCAAGGAAATTGCCCAAGTTCACAGGAAGTCCAGCTGGGAGAATGTCCGCAGGTAATGTGCACAGAGCGAATCTGGAAACTGAGGCCCTAGAAAAAAGCCACATGGAGACATCTCCAAGCAGAGTCCCAGACCGGTCCTGCCTTGCCTCCCCTATTGCGTGTCCTCACCCCACTCCCTCCACCTCCCCACCACCATTCCATTCCTCATTTCCTACACAGGTCCCCTCCTCCACCCTTCACCCCATCCCTCACTTCCTACACCCATCACCTCCTCCACTCTTCATCCCATCCCTCACTTTCTACACAGGTTCCCTCCTTCACCCTTCATCCCATCCCTCACTTCCTACACCCATCACCTCCTCCACCCTTCATCCCATCCCTCACTTCCTACACCCATCACCTCCTCCATCCTTCATCCCATCCCTCACTTCCTACACCCATCACCTCCTCCACCCTTCATCCCATCCCTCACTTCCTACACCCATCACCTCCTCCATCCTTCATCCCATCCCTCACTTCCTACACCCATCACCTCCTCCATCCTTCATCCCATCCCTCACTTTCTACACCCATCACCTCCTCCACCCTTCACCCCATCCTGCACCTCCCCACCTTTCCTGATTCTTTGCAGGTGGCGAGCTGACACCCCACCCCCACCACAGAGACAGGCACCATGCTGGTGGGGAATGCAGGATCCACTTTTTTATTGCAGGAAGACTATGTCTAGAGCGAAGGCTACACAGACCCCACGATGGGGAGTGGGGCACCCACATGCGGGGGGAGAGGGGTGGGGGCGGAGTCACAGCAAGCATGGCCTGGCACAGTCCCCAGCACCAGGGATGCCCAGGCAGTATGAGCCAGCAGCCAGGGCAGGCTCAGGCCCCCTCCTATTGCAGATCCCCTCTCTCCCCAGGGTCTGGGCAGGGTCTGGGATGGGAGAGGCCTGGAGGTGGGCAGGGCCCCAGGGAGATTGTGCTATCAGGGTGTGTCCCTGAGAAAGGGCTGCAGACCCCTGCCCAGCCTCACTCTCTCCGGCACCTTCAGAGCCCAGAAGCTACTGCCAGGACAGGAGAGGAGGCAATGTCAGCTGCTGGTGGGGCCTGGGCTAGCCCAAGTTTTGGGGGGACCCAGCTCTGCTCAGACACAATGCCAGCTCTTCTGGGAGCCCAGTCCACGTGCTGGATAGCAACACACACACACACGTATGCACACTCCCTCTCTCTGAGTGTGTCCAGTAAACATTTGTTGAGTAAACACTCACATGAACACAGAGGAAAACAAACATGCTTGTACCAAATCAGACACGAGCAACATGTTATCTACATAGTCCCATGTACCAAATCAGACATGAGCAATCTGTTATCTACATAGTCCCACCTGGCCACATGACTACAGAGACACATGCGTGCGATCTCTCTCTCTCAGTGTACAAAAGCGTGCACACACACACACACATGTTGCTTCCTCACACCCAATAGGACCAACACCTCCATTTCACCTTCCCTCACTGACTTAGCTGCCGTGCTCCAAGCCCCACTATGGAGAGACCCACATGGCACAGAACAAAGAGCAGCTTCCAGCCAACAGCCAGCGAGGAACTGAGGCCCTCAGTCTTTCAACAGCAAGGGACTGAATGCTGCAACAACCACATGACCTTAGAAGAAGCAAATCCTTCCCTGATCAGGCCTTCAGATGAGACCTCTGCCTGGCCAATGCTTTGATTGCAGCCTCCTGAGATCCTCAGTAGAGGACCCAGCGAACCTGCACACAGGCTCTGACCTGTAGAATCTGTGAGATAATAAACGTGTGTTGTTTCTGGTTGCTCCATTTGTGGTCATTGGTTACACAGCAATATCCAACTGATACAGATTTGGGACCAAAGTCACATGGCTAGAGAGTCATGTTGCTACCGAGTGGGATAGAGATCGTGTCCCTCAATCAAGACAAACATATTTACAGATAAATGCTCTCAGATAAACCATATCACCCACTCCCCAAAATAGAGTCATGCTCATACAGGCACAAAGATTCACACAGATACCCAGTCTTGGGTACATCACAAATACCCAGTCTTGTTGACAACCACACACAGGTATCTACAACTACCCGCCTCTCTATAGACCCTACACCACTATTACACACACAGACTGCCACGAAAACATACCATCCCTGACAGACACACACAGGTATACACGCAGATGCACGTAGATACAAGTCGCCCATCCACGCACCCCAGGTTGCACAAATACACCAAATACACTGTTCCATAGTCACTTCTGTGTATGTTGGACACAACCCTGTGGGGTCACATGAGTGTGGCATCACTCAGACTCTCTCACAAAAACACCCAGAACCTCATGGCTGCAGATACACCTGACTCCAGGACGCCACCTTCCTGGGTGGGTCCTGCTCTCTGGGGCACAGGTGGTGGGGAGGAAGTGGGCGGGGCAGACCTCTGCCTGGAGGCCCCTCGGATCCTGCTGGTGCTGGGTCCTATCAGATGTCCCTCTACGGGGGTGTAATTGATGTCTCTCTGGCCAGGGCCCCGGGCACCCCCTCCTGAGCACCCCAGGTCCCCACCCACCATGCGTTGCTAACGTCTCTGTCTTGGTGGAAGAGACGGGTCCCCGGGTGGATGGTGTCTGGGAAGCCCCTCCACGTTCATGGTGCCTCTCCGACCGGGCAGTTGTGCTGTGGATGTGGCCGGTCCCGGGGGTGGGACTCGGGGCTGGCAGGGGCACTGCTGCAGGCCCTGTGGTTATTGCCTGGTGGCCTGAGGCCCATCCCGCGGGCCCCACACCCTGGTGTGAAGACAGAGGAGAGAGGGGCGTTCTGGGACCAGAGGAGGGGCACAGATCAGAGGTCGTGAGGGGCCGGGTGGGTTTGGGTGTATGTTAACACCAAACAGGAGAAAAAAGAAAAAAATATCTGCAGATGTGCATTTTCAACTCCCCCTCCCCCGGAAGGTCACAGTGATCAAATGTGAGGGACAGGACCCGCAGGTCTGGCTGGGGACACCCCAGGGAAAGAGATGGAGATGGGGAAACGCAGCCTCCTCTGATCCCGGTGGGAACAAGCAGCTCCTCTTGACAGCTCCCCGTCCTGTTTTCCCATCTGCAGGACAAGGGGCCACCACCAGCTCTTGGTTTTGGGGGGCAGGTACAGACAGAACAGGAGGGTGGAAAGAGAGCGGGGGAAGAAGAAGAGCCCCAGCCCTGCCTCGGGATGGGCAGGGGCAGCGGAGAGGGGGTGGCCTCGGTTTCCCCAGCCGAGGTGTCAGAGGAAGGATGAGAGAAGAGGAGGAGGCCAAGGAGGGTGTCAGTGTTGGGGGAGGCAGCGGGGGCCGGAGCCAGTGGGGGTGGGCGGCGGGCAGGCGGGCGTTCCGGGCTCACATGAGGGTGCATTTGCCCTTGACGCGGTCTGTCCTCTTCTGCTTCCCGGAGCGCTTGCCGTCGATGTTGAGGCTCATGTTCCGGCGGGTCTCCAGTGTCAGCAGCTCCTGGAAGAGCTCCTTGACGTTGTAGTTCATCTTGGCCGAGGTCTCCATGAAGGCGCACTTCCACTCCTGGGCCACCGCCTGCGCCTCGCGTGTGTCCACCTCCCGCTGCGTCTCGTCGCACTTGTTGCCCACGAGCATCACGGGGATGTCCTCCACGCTGCCCTTGATCTGCACGATGAGCTTGTAGATGGGCCCCAGCTCCTCCAGTGACTGCTTGCTGGTGACGGAGAACACCAGGATGAAGGCATGGCCCTTGGAGATGGACAAGCGCTGCATGGCCGGGAACTGGTGGCTGCCGGTGGTGTCTGTGATCTGCAGCGTGCACACGCTCTTGTCGCAGCTGATCACCTGCCGGTAGGTGTCCTCGATGGTGGGGATGTACGTGTCACGGAACGTGCCCTTCACGAAGCGCAGCACCAGCGAGCTCTTGCCCACGCCGCCCGCCCCGAACACCACCACGCGGTAGTCATTACTCTGTTCGGGCATCTTCCCCGCGGCGGGTGGGGGGCCGGGGCTGGGAGGGTCTGGTGCCGGCTGCAAGAACCCCAGACCGAGCCTGTGCGGAGAGGAGGGTCAGACGTCAAAGGCCACCCAGGCTGGAGGAGACAGCCCCACGCCCTAGGGAAAGAGGCAGACAGGGCGGCTTCTCAGAGGAGGTGGCTGCTGTGCCTCTTGCCTCCCGAAAAGGCCCATCTGCTTGCCGTGGCTGACTTTGCAGTTCTGTCCCGCAGGCGGGCGCACAGCCAACACCCTTTGCTTACTTCTCGCTAACCAAATCTGGGGCCTGAGTTTCCCCGGGGGGCGCTGAGCTAGGAGAGGCGTGAGAGATGCTGGGATGCCCACAAAACTCCTTCCCCTGGTGCGGGTGTCCCTTCCAGGCTGTGCGGCTTCCTCCTCCCTTCCCAGCGCCGCAGGGGCCCCTGAAAGCTAGCAGGTCTGGGTTCCACCTCTCGCTCCACACCTGCCTGACTCTGAGGCCTCGCTGAGCCATTGTGCCACCCTGAGCCTGTTTGGTGGATCAAACGGTGCCCGTCTCCAACAACCATGGGTCCCCTGCTCTTCCCCCACCCCAGAGATGGCTAATCCTCGTGGAAAATGCACATGGTGCAGTGTTTAAGATGCATGGGTCAGGGCTGCAGCCCTAGGTATGATGAATCAGTCAGCCAGGGCAACAGCCCTGGGAACTTGTATTTTATTTTATTCTTCTTATTTATTTATTTATTTATTTTTAGACAGAGTTTCGCTCTTGATGCCCAGGCTGGAGTGCAGTGGTGCAATCTCGGCTCACCGCAACTTCCGCCTCTCGGGTTCAAGCTATTCTCCAGCCTCAGCTTCCCAAGCAGCTGGGACTACAGGCATGCGCCACCACGCCCGGCTAATTTTATATTTTTAGTAGAGACGGGGTTTCTCCATGTTGGTCAGGCAGGTCTCGAACTCCTGACCTCAGGTGATCTGCCCACCTCGGCCTCCCAAAGTGCTGGGGTTACAGGCACCTGGCCTTCTTATTTTTTTTAAGACCAAGTCTTGTTCTGTTGCCCAGGCTGGAGTTCAGCAGTGCAATCTCAGCTCACTGCAACCTCTGCCTCCTCGGTTCAAGCAATTCTCCTGCCTCAGCCTCCAGAGTAACTGGGACTACAGGCACGCACCACCACACCCGGCTAATTTTTGTATTTTTAGTAGAGACGGGGTTTCGCCATGTTGGCCAGGCTGGCCTTGAACTCCTGACCTCAGGTGATCCTCCCACCTCAGGCTCCCAAAGTGCTGGGATTCCAGGCGTGAGCCACCGCGTCCAGCTGGAACTTGTATTTTAAGGCTGCTCTCCTCACCTCCCATAAATGGGATCCTGGGGTTGGGAGTCTGAGAACCACAATTTGCAAATCAGGGCACCAATTTCCAATAGCCACACCGGGAGGCAGGGTCTTGCAGCCCAAGTGGGACACAAAAATACAAAACCAGAAGCTGAATGGGAAAATCCCCGCTCCCTAAATTATAAAATCAAACTATGGCCTGGCATGCCCTAGGCCTTCCCATTCAGCTCTGATGGATCCTTAGGAATAGCGCTTCCTGGGAGGGGGTCCTTTTAGCCCCTCTCTTCTCTCTTGGGCTCAGAGAGGTCCAGCAGCCTGAGGAGGTCACACAGCACAGCGGATCCTGAAATGATGGAGGTGGGGAGACAACCCTGGGGGAAAGGCAGGTGGCTTATCTCCAGAATTTATGTCCTCCCCTCCCCTTCCTCCTTCCAGTCTCTGGGATGGGGTGGGGAGTCCCCAGCAAGGGGGTCTACAGTGGGAGAGAAGGAGGCACCAGTTTCTACCTGCTGCTGCACTTGGGGTGGGGTTATGTTTATGGGGAGGGTCCAGAGGTTCCCTGGGAGCCAGTGGTTTGAACCTAAACAGGCAAATTCAAGTCCCCAAGCCTCCGTTTTCTCTTGTGTGAAATGCAAGCCACTGTTGGGACAAGTAAGGTGACAAGGTGGAGAAAGGTCCCAGGCAGTGCCCCGTACAGCAGAGACTCGGATCACAACAGTGATCATAATCACAAGGGCTCGGGGCCGGTAGGCAGGGCACTTGGCTGTGCCAGTTGGTTGCAAAGGCACCTTCTGGATTATCAAGGGTAACAGATTTGCCAGAAAAAGAAAACAGGATGATGAAAGCGCCAGCTGACACAGTCCCCAGTTGTGATGAGCCAGGCAAACTTCTGGGCGCCTCGGCAATGCCAACTCATGTGATTGGCTGCCGGGTGTGTGGACTACATGCATAGTAATTCTCGGCCTTCGGAGGAGGCTGGGGGTGCTGGTGGTTGGGGGGAGGCAGCCTGCACTGCAGACCCTGCCCTTTCCTGGGTGGGCGCCCTGAGAGGCAGGCACGCTGCTGTGCAGAAAGATGCCACCAAGATGGGCCTGGGGTCCTAACGGCCATGGGTTCTGTGGACCCAGACCCAGCCTTTGCCTTGCTGTGGGCGCTGACGCTCCAGCCCCCATCATCAGCACTGTCCTCCCCGGGTCGCCCCGCTGGGTCTGGAATCCCTGACTGGGAAGGCGCTTGCACTCAAGAGCCCTGAAGCCCGCGAAGGCCAGGCGGCTTCCCACCTCCACCTCCTGGGGGATGCGGGTGGAGGGAGGCGGTCGTGGGCACTGAGACAGGAGCAGGAGGGGCTGGCTCAAGGTCACAGAGCAGGGGGCTGGAGGCGCATAGCTGGGCTGGAAGCCCACCCTGCTTGGCTACACTGCCGGGGTTTCCCGCCTGTGCCGGGCAGCCCACCCCCAGACACCCAGGCAGGGCCAATGTACCCCGGCCCTGGGTGCCTGAAACCCGGCTCCTGGCCGGACACGGAATGGTTGGTGGGGGCGGGGGTGTCAAAGCAAGCTCAGGGTCAGGAAAGCAGAGAGAGCCGCGACCCAGGGGTCTAGCAGGGGTCACGCCTGACCAAGGGTGGAGCGGGGGTCTGACCCAGGGCCGCCTGACCGGTGAGGGGTCTGATGGAGAGAGGCCTGCTCTAGGGGGCCGAGGGCGCAGAGGCACAGTGCGGGGCCAGCCCAGGGGCGCCCCTTGACTCAGGAGGACCTCAGTGGTGGACAGGAGGAGCCCACCCCGGGAAGGGGCGCGGAGGGAGGGGCTTGGCTGGGCAGCGGGGCGGAGGGCGAAGTGGGCAGCTGCAGGAGGGAGGAGGCCCTGCCCGAGGGGACCAATGCGGAGAGGGGCGGCGGGGTGGGCCTCGGTGGGGCGGGCTCGGCGGG
>NW_016823818.1:215500-219217 GCF_001698545.2 Rhinopithecus bieti
GACCCGCGCCCACGGGGCCCGCGCGCCGCCTGGCCAAGGTCACCGCCGGCCCACGGGGACCCCGGACCGCCACCCCCCCGGCACGCCTGCCCGCGCCCGGGGTGGGGAGGTCGCCAGGATCCGGGACCCCGCCTTGCCACGTGGCCACCTGCGCGCGCCCTCCCTCGGGATGGGAGCGTGGGGCCGCTTCCCGGGAAACCCCGAGTGGGGGCCAGGAGCCCGGCTCGGGAGGAGCAGAGTCCAGCCAGGGGTGGGGGGCTTTGGCAGAAATGCGGACAAAAGGGGTGCAGAATGGAACCCCTGAGGCCGGCTGGGGCCCGGTCACACGCAGGGCGGGGAGCCAGAGGGGTGCGCTGTGAAATGAGTACGTCGATAATCAACACTCAATGAACAGGTTTAGAAGCGGGCAGAGGTGGGAGGGTTCAGGTCAGTGGGGTGCACCTGGAGGCCCACCCATCCCAAGGGCCCGGGCAGGGGCGGGATGGGGGTAGAAGTGGACTTAGCGCTCAGTAGGGCTGGTTTTGTGGATTGGGAGGCAGCCCATGGCAGCCAGGCCTAGGGAGGTGGGGATGAGCAAAGGGGCTGGTGCTGCTCTGCAGAGAATGGGTTTGCGGTTTTGGGTTAGGAAAATGTTTGTGTTCCCCCAACAGGAGGCGTCTTAGGGGAGCATTGACTTTCCTGACGGCGTCTGTGTATCCACAAGAGACGGTGGCTCCTCCTCCATTTTGGAGACCCGGAGGCTGAGCTTCCTTTTGGCCTCATCCGGCAGATCCCAGAGGAGACTGGACTTTGGGGTCCAGTGACCAGGTCAGAAGGTGCACTTAGGGGTGAGTGTAGGACAGTCCCAGGCCGCAAGGCTGTTAGAGGAAGACGACCAGCCTTGGTGGAGAGGCCAACTCTCGGACCCACAGGGGACTCTCCCCAGTCAGAGTGGTCAGTGGGTGAGAGGCTGGTCTGGAAGGTGGTGAGCTCCCCGTCACCAGGCCTGTGAGCAGGTGCTGCAGCCCGGGGAAGCCCTCGGGCCCTCAGCTCCTGGGTTCTCCATGACCACCATTTCCATGGCCCTGGATGAGGTGGGCTCTTCTGCCTCTGCAGAGACTTGGCACTGCCCCCAAGACCACTCAGTCCCCTCTCCTGTTGCCACTGAGGCCGGGGCACTGAGGTTCATATGGCTTTGGTACTCTGTCTCTCCCTGACTTGACCCCACTCTCCCTCCTGGCCTCTAGACCCCCGCTCTGCAGCCCTCCTACTCTGCCACTCAATGCTCCAACTGGAACATGGGCCTCCCCTGCTCTAACGCCACCCATGGCTCCCTTCTCCCAGGTCAAGGCCCAGCTTCTCAGCCTGGCATCCATGGCCTGGCCTGAGTGCTCCTGGTATGCACCTCCCTCCTGCCCTGACCCCAGCCCTGTGGGAGCATCTCAGCGCATGGTCCGGCCCCTGATCCTCATCTGGGGGTGCCCTCAGCAAGAGATGGAGACAGCCCTGAGGCAGACAAATCCCAGCTTCTGCTCTACATGGCTGCCTGCAGGGAAGTGCGTTCTCCAAGCCTCGGTTCCCCCATCTGTCAGTGACGCCACTGTTGCCCGCCTGTAGGGTTGCTGGGAACACATGGGCAGGGTGCCCACCTACACGGGGCTGCTGGGCACCCAAGCACTCAGACGGCAGCCCTGCCCCTTCCCAGTCTGCCTGCCTGCCTTCGTCTCCTGAGTGACCCACCAGCGTGGGGCAGGGCGTCGGGCCGGCTCCCTGGCTCCTCCGGGCACCAGCTCAGGCCGGGGCAGGCTGACTCATAGGTAGGAGAGTGGGCAGGGCAGTAACTCCACGCTGCGGCTGCTATTTATAGCTCCCAGGCCAGGCTGTGGGCCGAGTGAGCTGGCGAGGCCAGGCCCTGTTCCCCTCCTCACTGTCCCTGGGGAACAGAGGCTCCACCCCTGACCCAAGCACCCAAACTAGGACAGCAGGAGCCTCTCCCCCATGGCGGGCCAGGAAGCAGAGGGTTCGTCCTGGCCTTTGTGAGTGGGGGTGGGTGGGCGCCCCAGCTCTGCCTCTCCTTGGAAAGGTCCATGATCCAAATCTCAGGGGCCAGGGCACTTGCACACTGGGGCGCTGAGCAAGCCGGGGCTGGCACTGGAGTTTCCTGGGTTCCCTGCTGCCTCTCCTACCCGAGTCCCTGTTTGGAGAGTCCCTGGGTGTCCTGAGGCACAGAGGTGGGCGAGGAGGACTGAGGCCAGCTGCATCTTTGCCAAGGAGAAGAGGACCCATCAACCTCTCCAGCTCCCGAGCTGGGCGGGATCCACAGGCGTCCACACTGAGTCCCCAGGGTGAAACCGGGGGAGTCTGCATGGATACCGCAAACACAGAGTGCCAGTGTAGTGGGTGCTGGGCCCTCAGCCGTCTGTACGAGGCCACTGTCCCTGCCCCCGTCTGGAAACTGCTGCTCAGAGAACGGAAGCGGTTCGCCCATGGTGGCCCAGTGGGGAAGAGGCCCGTCCAGATCCATTAGGCTCTGAAGCCACAGCCCAGCCTCCTTGGGATGGATGGCCACCCCCTTGTGATCCTCTTGCCCTGTCCCTGCCTATCTGGAGTCCTGTCCCGGGGACAGTCGGCCTATCCTGCCTTACAGATCTCCTTTCAACAGAACAGCAAGGGACGGCATTCATCTGCAACATCCAGCTCCTCAGCTGGCCCTGCAGCTCCACGGCCCCTCTCCTCACCCTGCTGCCCTGGCCAGGGCCACGCGGGCCTCACTGAGCCCCAGCTAGCCATTGGAGAGGAGGGCAGTAGGGTCCGGTCCTCGGCTCTCTTCAGTGGTCTCTGGACCATGTGGGCAAAGCCAAGTTTGCACATCCCGGCCTCAGGGGGAAGAGTCACCCTGGAGGCCCAACCACACAGTTGCTTTTCAAGTTTAGCATCTGTCAGTCAATCAATCAATCTATCACCTATCTATCATCTATCAATCATCGATCTGTCATCTATCAATTAATTATCTATCATCTAACAATAATCTACCAGTCATCACCTATCAATAATCAATCATCTACCTATCTTCTATCATCTATTAATCATTTACCTATTGTCTATCAATCTGTCATCTATTAATCATTATCTATCACTTATCTATCTATCTATCTCTCTATCTATCTATCTACATCTATCGAGACAGGGTCTCACTCTGTCACCCAGGCTGGAGTGCAGTGGTGAGGTCACAGCTCACCGCAGCCTTGACCTTCTGGGCTCAAGCAATCCTTCCTCCTCAGCCTCCTGAGTAGCTGGGACTACAGGCACGCACCACCAGGCCCAGCTAATTTTTAAAAATGTTTCTGGGCTGGGCACAATGGCTCATGCCTGTAAGCCCTGCACTTTGGGAGGCTGAGGTGGGCAGATCACTTGAGGTCAGGAGTTTAAGACCAGCCTGGCCAACATGGCAAAACCCCTTCTCTACTAGAAACATAAAATGTTAGCCAAATGTGGTAGCATGCACCTGTAATCCCAGCTACTCGGGAGGCTGAGGCAGGAGAATCACTTGAACCTGGGAGGCGGAGGTTGCAGTGAGCTGAGATCACACCACTGTACTCCAGCCTGGACAACAGAGCAAGACTCTATCTTAAAAGAAAAAAAAAAAAGAAAAAAGTTCTGGGCTGGACGCAGTGGCTCACGCCTATAATCCCAGCACTTTGAGAGGCTGTGGTGGGCTGATCACGAGGTCAGGAGTTC
>NW_016823819.1:0-12886 GCF_001698545.2 Rhinopithecus bieti
GGTGGGGCCTTCCTAGCCCCATGTCAGTACGGCCAGTCCATAGGGTCCCTGCTGGGCCAGCCCAGCCGCCCCCTGGCGGTCGCTGCTGCACCTTAGGTAGTCCCAGTGGTTAGTGGAAGCCCCAGAGCTGCAGGGCCCACTGACGCCTTCACTCCTGGGCCCGGGACGGCCAAGGCAGCAGAAGCCGCCGCTCATGGTCCTGGAGCAGCCCTGCCAGCCCCTGCCACGGCTCCTAGGCCCCAACAAGCCCTGTAAACCCCAGCCGTTGCTCCCCATTCCCGATTGCCCTTCGCTCCTGGGGCACCCAGGCGCACCCTGCTGGCCTCTTCTGGGGCCCCTGTGCCAGCCGCTGCAGTCCCTGTTGGATCTGGTGCCAGCCCCATCAGCCCTGGCTCTCACTCCTGGCCCTGGGCCATCCCTGCTGGCCCCTGAACCTGATCCTGTGCCCCTGGGGTGGCCCGTCAGGCCCCATCTTTGAGCCCTGGAGTGTGATGCCTGCGGACCTCTCCTCCGATGCGTTTTCCAGGCCACCCCAGTGTGAGCTGCACCTTGGCAGGGCCCCGAAGGCCAAGGCTGCCTTACCCTTCAGGCCAGAGATGCTTTGCCGGAGGAGCTCGAGGCCTTCTCCAGACAGGGCCAAGCTGTTTGCCGTTGGAAATTGAGGCTCAGCCTGAGGCAGGAGCCCCTGCAATGCAGTGATCTGGCAGAGGCCCTCCACGCCAGAAGGAGAGATGAACCCGGCATCTTCCTGCCACCCCACCATGTCCCCTCCCACTGGTGTCACAGTGCCCCCCACCCACGTGTGCTGCCTGTGGCGTGCATGCCCTGGGAGGGCAACACAGCCCCTGAGGGCCAGGAGCTTGCTAGGTGCCCCTCAGCGTCTTTCTGTGCCTCTAAATTGCGAGTACTGTCCTTGCATCTCTGAGTCTCCATGCATGATTGTCCCAGCTTTGCCACCTTTGTGGAGCACGTGAGCGTGGTGTGTGCACGCTGTGCATGCATGCATGCGTGCGTGCAGGAGTGGGTGTGAGAGTGAGTGGTGTGCTGGGCATGAAGGATCTGTGGGGGTGGTTGCTGCAGGCCTTACTCTTCATGGGCCCCACCCCTTTGGCCAAGATGCAATTCCTGCCTTCAGGCAGAATCGCCCAGTGGCAAGTGGTGAAGGTGTGGGTTTCAGTCCAGCCCCTCCCCCTGGCAGTCAAGTGGTACTGGTGTCCACCTCCAGGGCCCCCAAGCTACAGGAGGAACACAGACCCATCTGGTGGGTCAGGAGCTGCAGGGGGCCCGGAGGCTCCCACATTACTCTCAGGACTCTGCCTCCACCACCTCCGTGGGCACACACTGAAGGGTTGCCCACAGGGTCTGCAGGCGAGGGGGAGCCTGCAGGATGGTCAACCCCTTCTCCTGGCTTCCCCACAGTCCCCTGCAGTGTCCTGTCTGGCTGTTGACCCACATGCAGTCAGGTAGACCTCACACTACAAGGCTGTCCCTGGGCCCATCCCTGCTCTTTCCACAGCCCCCATCTGTGGTCAGAGGTTGCCACCCCCTCAGGCCCTGGTCTGGAGGGAGCCCCACTCGAGTCTTCTGGAGTCCAAGGCATGCCACTGGCCCAAAAGGGAGGGGGTGTTTTGTGGGGGTGCTCTGACTTTCTCCAGACCTCAGGGAAACTGGGCGGGCTGTAGCCAGCGGCCTTCCAGAGATCAGCTTTGGCCACCTGAACCCCTGCGCCGTGATAGGAGGCCCTGGCCATGCAGGCCTGGTCTCGCCCAGCTGGGCTGCCACAGGTGTCAGGAAGTGGGTGTCCCTGGCTTCTTCCAGGCCAGGTAGCTGCTGACCTTCAGCCCCAGCACTTGCTCATGAGGAACCCACTCCCTCAGCCCCTCCCGGGGCCTGACCAGGCTCTGGTGCAGCATCTGCTCTGGGCCCTGGGACCCTCCCCTCACTCCCTGCCCACCCAGGCCCCTTCCTCTGGTGCTCACATGGCTCCATCCCAGAAGCGCAGGGCTTATTTTTCTGATTAAAGAAAATAAAAAGTGCTGTGGCACTATTTTTTATAACAAAAAAATTAGAGTTGTAAATAAATAAGTACAATTTGCAAACCATTTGATTACATCCCTGTACTTTACCAGGATTCCCTAAGGGGGCACTTACACCATTTTTTACATCATTAAATATTTAAAAACTCACTGAAGTGAATCGTGGGACAGAAAGGCATTTATGAAGCACATGTCTGGGCACGATGCAGCAGCAGGCTTTAGACGTAGGGAGCACGTAGAATATTTGCTCCCTGCAGACCAGGCATAGCATAATGCGGTAAGGGGCTTTGAAGGGAGGGAATATAGGTTTCAAGGAAGGAAGCCAGTAGAGAAATCCCCAGTTTTACTTAGAGTCCCTTATCCAGCATTTTATTATAATTTTCACTGGTAAACATTGATTGAGCACAACACTATGTGAAGAGAGTGGGAATGTTGTATTAAATAGCCCTGACCCACAGGAGTTTGCAACATGGTTAGAAACCATGAAAATACTAGATGTAAGTGGATCACAGCAATATCAAGGCGTACATGCTGAATGACAGAGGAGTGTTCCCAACCATAAGTTTTGTATGAGAGCCAACAGAAGAGAAAATCCTCAAGTGACTGAGCATCATTGAGGATCCAGCAGGAAGCAGATGGCATACTCGAGAGAGTTTAACTAAGGAAATATTTACTGAGGAATGGGCAGAGTTGAGCAAATCAATCACAGTAGTGAACTTAGGGACTAGCAATTGTGGAAGCCATCACCACCCCCAGACCTGAAAGGGCAAGGCAGGAAATGATGTTATTGGAGCCAATGAGAACTGGTTCCATGGAAGATGGGGTGCTAGACAGTAGCTGAGGCTATGGAGGCAAGGCAAGAAGCTCAGTTTGGGAGCTGGGAAATAAGTACCCAATGTCTGATCACCTGCTGATACTTCCAATAGGCCAAATCCAACCAGCTACTAGACAGCAAGGAAGCCGAGGAGATACAATTCTGGTGCAGGCACTAGGTTAGAGAAGACTACAGAGTGGACCTAGTGGGACAAATGGAGGCTAGCCCAGCACACAGGCCGGAGGGCTTGCTATTCAGCAAGGCCTTAAGAGAAAGGGAAGATATATTGGCATAGAAAAGGAAGGGGAAGATCAACTTAAGCAGAAGTAGACATGCGAAATAATTTTTTTCCAGTGAGGAGGCAATTTTCTTAAGAACATTCAGGAAACTTAGAGGAATTGACATAGGTCAGAGTTTCTTTATCCCAGCACAACTGACATTTGGGGTAGGATAATTATTTGTTTGGGGGACTGTCCTCTCCTTTGTAGGAAGTTTAGCAGCAGCCCTGGCCCCTACCCTCTATATGCTAACAACAGCCCACTCCCAGTTGTGATAACCAAAAATGTCATCACACATTGCCAAATATACCCTAGAGATGCAAAACTACCCCCAAGCTGAGAACCACTGGGAGAGGAAACGGAGGAGATCATGATCAGAAAACCATTGAAACACAGGGTGAATGTAACATGCTAAGGGCTTAGATCAACGTGGATCAGTGAGACTGGCAAGAAATGGACAAAGGCACAGGGCCTGTAGGTGAGAAGCTTATGGGCTGTGTGAGGAGAGGCAGAGGAGAGTGGCTAAGGGTGATTCTTAGGTTTGTAGTGGGATAAGAGGGAGAAGGATATCTCTACTGACAGCACTATGAATGTCTGAGGCTGGCCTTGGGGAAGATGATGTGCTCTTTGTGAACTTGTTTGAATGAGGTCCAGGACATTTGGACAAGGGATTGAGTTGAGCAGGGAGGCTAAGAATGTAGGTGTAGATTGGAGTCATCCAGGCAGAGAACTAGCTGGCAAACTTGTATCCATAGGAGGACAGGAGTTCTCATGAAGGAAAGATAGAAAACCAAGTACTAAAGTGTTTTTGTTGTTGTTGTTTTTGGTGATGATGAGGAGCAAGGCAGTGTTGTGGATATTTAGAAGATGAATAATGTGGGACAGAAATAGGCTCTGGAGGCAGGAAAACCAGGCAGTTTTCTGAGGTGTAAGAGTGGGCTAAAGTTCAGCTCCTAATCTACTAGTCAGGCCATATGCCCAAGGGGCTATGTCTGCCCCTTCTAATGTATGCAAATGTGCCACTGAGGCTAGGGCAGTCCTAAGGAGAATCAGGGCAGCCACAGAAGACACAGGTGTCAAGAAGGGAGGAACCTTGTCCACACGGCTCACTCCACCTTCCAGTGGTAAAAATTCTCCTTTTTTCCCCCCAATCACTCAAGTCCTTAAAGAAGTAGACTGGTTAGGTAGACATTTTCATTTATGTGGAATTTTGTGGTTTGTTTCTCATAACTGAGGGGTTATAGGAGGTGTTGCTCTCCTAGGTTCTGGAAAAAGACTACACACAGAGATAGCAGGAAGAGGAGAGGATCCAGAACCACAATGAGTAGCTGTGCCTGTCATCTCAATGGTTCCAACTCTGAAGAGAGATGACGGACCTTCTCATCATTTTCTCTCACAAAAAGGCATATTGTGGTAGGCAGGATTCTAAGATAGCCTCCAACATTTCCACCCCCTGGTATATGTGCCCTGCATAATCTCATCATCCCTGTAAGTGTGGGTGAGACTGGTGAATATGAGGAGATATCATTCCCGTGATTAATATTATGTGGCAAAAGAGAACTTTCAGATGTAATTAAGGTCCCTGATCAGTTGACTGTGAGTTAGTCAAAAGGGAGATTATCCTGGGTGGATCTGACCTAATCAGGTGAGCATTAAAAAATGGACAAAAGAAACAACAACAGATGCCTCTGCTGGCCTGGAAGAAAGCAAACATCAGTGTTGTAAACTGACATTCCAGGACCATGGAATTATGACCTGAGAGTGGCTTCTAGGAGCTGAGAGCAATCCCTGGCCAAAAGCCAGCAAGAAAACAGGGACTTCAGTCCTACATCCCCAAGGAACTGAATATTGTCAACAACCAATGAATATGGAAGAGGACCCTAAGGCTCATGTGAGAGCACAGCCCTAGCCAACACTTGGATTTTAGCTGGGCAAAACCCTTAGCAGAGGACCAAGTTAATCTACCCAGACTCCTGCCCTGTGGAAACAGATCATAAATCTGTGTTGTTTTAAGCTGCTAAGTATGTGGTAATTTGCAATGCAGCAAAAGAAAACAAATGTATATGTGAAAGGAGTTTATGTACACAGGGTAGATTAGCTCCACAGGGAGTCTAACAACCACACCCCACAGCTAAATCCCAGAACTGTGCTGAACCTGAGCCAAGGTCCCGAGTATGGTGTACCCATCATCACTGCTCAGCCCCAGCCTCACCATGATCCAAGCAGCAGGTGGGACAGGATCACTCTCGTTTCCTCCTACGAAATGGCACACTTAAGATCTGAGGAAAGTGAGCCACAATATAAGCCACACAGGATAGGGAGAACTGACTTTCTGAGCTCATAGCTAGTATGAGACAGCTGATATTTGTTATAAGGCTGAGATGGTAGAGAAGGCAGTCAGGATTCCACTCTCTGGTGCCAGACCTGTGGTTACTTGGCCAAATAGAACTTTAGTCCCCAAGATTCTGAACATGCAAAGCCGAAGGACACTGAAGTATCATTTTTCAGAAGGGCCTCTTAGAAGAAGAAAGGAAGGGGAAGCAAGGTGGAAGGAGAGGGAAAAAAAAGGAGAATTTAATTCAGTAAACAAATATTTATGGTGCCCATTATGTGCACAGTTCTGTTCTAGGCTCCCGAAATACAACAGTAACTAAAAAAAAAAAACAGTATCCCATGCAAAAAAATATATAGAGAAATCAATCCCAGTGGAAAAATATAGAGAAATCAATAAAACAAAATTTAAAATACATAGTATGTACTGATTGTAAAGCAAAGGAGAAGTTAGAAGGGATATTGGTGTTCAACTTAAAAGAGTCAGATAAGACTCCCTTAGAAGGTCACATTTGGATACAAAACCGAAGGTGCTAAGGAGTGAACCATGTGGATACCTGAGGAAATCAGGTTCCAGGCAGACGAAATGCAAGTGCACAAGTCTTGAGGCAGGAGAGGGTCTGGCCTTTCTGAGGGATAATAAGATGGCCAGCGTGGCTGGAGGGAAGTGAGGAAGGAGAAAAGAGAAAATGATGGGTTCAGAGAGTTTAAGGGCCTGTGGGTTACTTCGACTTTTACTTGCACAAGGTGGGAGCCACTGAGAGTTCTAAACAGAGGAATGACATGATCAGTCTTAGGTTTTCAGTAATTTGATCAGGCAGCTGTGATGAGAACAGACCACGGGAAGGGAAGGGCGGAAACAGGGAGATGGGTTAGGAAGCCATTGTGGTGGTCCGGGTAAGAGATGAGGTTTGCTTGGACCAACGTGATGGAAGTGGAGAGAACTGCTCCAATTCTGAATGACTTGGAGATCCAGCCAATAGCATTTGCTCTGATTGGATTTAAGGTGTGAGAGAAAAAAGCAGCCAAGGATACATGCCAAGGTTCTTTAAACTGGCAAACTGGAATTTACCGTTATATTTTCTCCTATAACGAAGCCTGGAGGAAACTGGTTTAGAGAGGAATCTTGGAGTGCGTTGGGGTGTATTAAGTCTGAGAAGCTATTAAGACATCCAGTGGTGCAGAAGTCAGGATAGTTGGATGTTCTAATGTGGTATTCTAGGCGGAAGGATTTAGGGCTGAAGAACATAAATGTAACTATCCAAAACATGAAACATGGATTGGATGAGATCAAAAGGAGAGTGGCATGTAGAATAGAGAAGTTCCAAGTGTAAATCCTACGGGGCACTCCAAGATTAAAAAGTGGTACAGGGAGAAGCAGGGAAGAACAAGCCAAAAGAGACTGAGAAAGGAAACAGCCAATGAGGAAAGAAGAAAAACCGGAAGAGTGTGATGTCCGGAATCAAGGAAAGAAAGTGTTTCAAGCATGTGAATAGTGATCAAACAGAGGTCAAACCTGCTGATGAGGTTGAGCCGAGGCTGACAGATGAGTTGGAATTTAAACAGTATGTCATTGGGGACATTGACACAAGATCATTTCAGTGGAGTGATGGGGAATGAAAGCCTGGTTCAAAGAAGAATTGCAACAAGAAATTCCCAGAAAGGGAGAGATAATTAGAGGTGGCAGGTATGGGCAACTCTTTTAAAAGAACTTGGCCATAAAGGAAAGCAGAGAAATGGGTGAAAGCTGAAGAGGAAAATGATGGGAAGAAAAGTTAGAGCAATGTTTTGTATATTGATAGGGAATTATCTAGTAGAGAGGGAAATGATGAGGAAGGATGTAGTCAATATTTCATTGTACAGGGAAACATAAGCAGAGAACAACAATAACTCGTACTTGATAAAATAATTTAATGTAATAAAGGATTTTATTGTAAGATATTTAAGACAGATAATTTTTAGCTGAAACACTAATAAACACGCCATGAACCCACCATCGCACCCCAAGAGACTAGACCACTACCCCAGTAACATCTAGTGCTCCTCTCTCTAATCTTACCTCTGTTTTAATCAGCAAGAAAGCACTGTTCCTGAATTGTGTTATTATCATTTCCCCTGTAAAATTATGATGTCTCCCTGACTGTATCCTGTTATATTTATTGACTGATAGATCAAGGATAATCTAACCTATGCTCTCAACCTGGCCTCCTACGGACAGACATCAAACCACCTCAGTCAGACAGTGCCATGAAATTCCTCCCTTGTGTTTAACCTGCTACACTAAAATTCTATTTTATTTCATCTTCCATCTCCAGCTGCTACTGCTTTGTCTGAAAAACCCCTTCTTCTGCACAAAGATCATTATTATTCATTCCTGTCAGCATTATTTACTCAGCATGAAAGCAGGAAGAGATTGGCACACCTTTGTCCCATGTGCATATACAGAACAAACCCCAGTGGCCAGAGCATTCTTGTTATCCTGGATGACGCACCTGTAGCCCTCAAGCCTTCAGCCTCCCCCTTCCATCCTAAGACACACCCTGTTGGTCAGATGCCAGCCTGGCAGCCCCTCCACAGAGGCCTCAGAAAGGCAGGTGATAGCCAGTGACTGGGTTTCTTTCATCCTCAGATCTTGCCCTGTGGGCAGTGGCCATTCCCAGATCATCCAGGTTTCTCCAGGTGTGCAAGGACCTGCAGGATTTTGACAAATGCCAGCACAGTGGCCTCTTTACAAATGGATGACAACAGACTGCAAAAAGCTTTCTGCATGCATAAGCCAAAAATCTAGTTCTCCTACTTGTTCACTGATGCTTAAAATTGCTTTAAGGAGAGACAAAGGCTTTCATCTCACAACCAGAGAAAGCTTTGAAGGCCCTGGGTGAACTAATCTATTTAGACTAATACACACTGTAGTATAAATGGACTGAAGGATTAGATGATGCAATGGGCACTTTTAAAATGGGTGTGAAGTGACACGGGGTGTAGCAGAGAAAGATGGGGCTTTTCTTGCCTCCTTGGGTGCTTAAAAAGAACAGTCTTGAGGCCAGGTGTGATGGCTCACACCTGTAATCCCAATGCTTTAGGAGACCAAGGAGGGTGGATCACTTGAGCCCAGGGGTTCAAGACCAGCCTGGGCAACATGGCAAAACTCTGTTTATAAAAATATAAAAATTACCCTAGTGTGGTGGCACACACCTGTAGTCTTAGCTACTTGGGAGGCTGAGGTGGGAGGATTGCTTAGACCTAGGAGATTAAGGCTGCAGTGAGTCATGATCACCCCATTGCACTCCAGCCTGGGCAACAGAGAGAGACCCTGTCTCAAAACAAAGCAAAGCAAAACAAAACAAAACAAAAACAACAGTCTTGAAATCAGAAGACCTGGAGTCAGGCTGGGCGCTGGGCCCTACTGCCACCTGTTTGATCACAAGCAAAATTACTCGAAGCCTTGAGCCTGTTTTTTATTTCCAAAGCGAAGGTAGTACCCACCTTCAGAGTTTACTGTGAGACTTTGATGTCATCATGTTTGTAAAAGTGCCCTGGCACAGTGACCACATTCTACCCAGTAAACATTGTCTATCTTTCCCTGTGGTCCCCAGGCATCTCAGGCTCTGTTCCTATCCACTCCATCCCCCTTTCTTAGCATCATAAGGTCAAGAGTGAGGTATCTGGGACCATGCAACCCAGGTTCAAATCCTGACTCTATCACTTGCTGACATCTTGGACAAGTTTAACCTCTCTGGGCTGTTCTCTCATCTGTAAAAATGGGGATAACAACAGTACTTGCCTCATGGGGTGACAGTAAGGATGAAATGAGTACGTGTGTAATGCACTTAGAACAATTCCTGGCACCAAAAAACGCACTGTAAGAAGTGGTGTTACTATGATTCCCCAGGACTTCTCACCTGTCCACTTTCCACAAGCCGAAAGATCAAGTTCCACTTCCGCTCTCTCCCCTACAAAAGCGCACGGTCAATGGCTACACATTCCGCCCCACCCCCAACGCCCCCAGCCCGGGTTTCCTAAGGCCCCCAGCCCTGTCCTTAACCCTCCAGGCCATCTGGTCCTTCCACCAACAGCAAAGCCAAAAGCAGCTTTCAGCTTCCCCCAGCAGCGCCCTAGCGGGACCCTGGGAACCCGCCGCTGCAGGAGGGGCAGGGCGGCTCTGTGACGTCGCACCCGGCCCTACCCCGGGTGACCTGGCAGCGGAGCCCGCGCAGGATTTGCCAGGCGAAGGCGGAGCGCTAACGTCTAACGCTAACGGCAGTCGTGCCCCACCGCTGCTGTCACCCCTGGCCGCTGCTGCCCTCCCGGCCGAGGTTCTACTGCTCTTCTTGAGAAGAAGGGTGTGAGGCACTGGGTCTCTCCCCACACCTCTCGCCTGAGGCCAGACAGCCGGTTTGGGAGCGAGCCTGAGGTAGCCTGATGTAGCCACCCCGAGGGGAAGTGGAGGGAGGGCAGGNCACGTTACTCAAAGAATCACAGCAACGATAGGTAAGTGATGCTCTCAAAGGGTACGTGCAATGGAACTGACAGGGTGGTCAGGGAAGGTTGAGCAGACCTCCAAAGGAAGAATTAACCTGTTAAGAGGCGGAGAATGCATTCCAAACAAGAGTAACCACATCCCAAACCCACCACCTCCAATTCCAAACCCAAACAGGGATGTGCAGTTGCCTGTGCTTGGTTCCAAGTGACACTCATAGAAACCCTCTGAGATTCTGACCTGGAGCCTTTCATTCATGTAACTGGAGACTTTCATTTATGAAACGGAAGCCCTGTTTAGCCCATACCAATAAAACCAAATGACAGATTCCAGAAACAAGACTATAGTCTATGTTAAGACCAATATTCTTCAGCACTTGGCAGGTATATGTTGGGCTGCCATTTCACATTGGGAGGCATGTTTTGTTTGCTTTTTTGTGTTTTTAAAAAATTCCTTTTTTCCTCTCTACAGATTTAGTGGTTATATTACTGTTAAAACTTTTCTAATACTTTTCTAAGTCTAAAATCAATCATTATTTTATCATCCTTTTCCTCCAAATAAAAGAATATAAATAAAGTAAAAGGTCATGAAGTCCCACCAACCTAAGACCACTTTAGTTTCTTGTCTTGGAATTTCCCAGCCATGCTGGTGCTGGTGTACATTGAAAACTTAGAACTAGTCCGTGGCTACAAACTCCTGGGGGACGGTTTCTCTCCTGACTAGAAGCAGCAATGGAGACAGGTTTCTTTGTTGCTTACCCCCGCCTGTAGGCAGATATTTTCAGCCACACCTTCTCATGCTGAGGGTGGAGTCCCTGGGTGGGTCTCAAGTTTAGGTCAGAAGGGGAGTCCTTTAGTCCAGACATTTGCCTTTTGTGAGCCCAATTCGTGGTCTCTACCCACTCTGCCTGGCCATTTATCTCAAAGCTTCAAGTTCCTGCCATTTACATTTGCCCAGATGAGCCCTAGTATCTTCATTTGCCCAGCACTGTGGGTTCCACTTTGCTCACCTCATTGGCCACTGGAAGATTTTTCTCACTTCACTGCAAGCCCAGCAAGGCAATGTGAAAGGCTTGTACTGAGATTTGTCTGGCCTCTAGGTGTTTTGAAGAGGGACAGCTTTTTAGCATATCTAGTCTGTCCCTTTCTCTACTAAAAGCAGACAAAAATCTTTTGATCTGTTTATTTGTGGATGGAATTGTATACACTTTATGGATTTTCATGTTTGTTTCAATTTGTCCTGGAACTTTTTGAGAGAAAATGTACTAGTTTTCCACCTGACAATTAGAGTGGAAAAGAACATGCAGCTATAGAGACTCTCATCAAATGGCTGTTTAATGAATTAACCTAATGTTAATTCATAGAGGGTTCAGAGTAAATTTTGCTGCAATTCTTACCCAGCTAATAAGAGCTGGACGACATGCAAAGATGTTCATGATCTACTTTTGAGTAAATAAACTGTTTTGTATAATCTCATTTTAAAATTTTACAAACATATATATTTATACTGACAAATTCTGGAAGGAGACATCTAATATTTTGGGGTGATATCATTAGGGAATTTTTTGCTGACCTCCACTTTTTAAATAAACAGGGCTGTGTAATTTTTTTTTTTTTTTGAGACGGAGTCTCGCTCTGTCGCCCAGGCTGGAGTGCAGTGGCCGGATCTCAGCTCACTGCAAGCTCTGCCTCCCAGGTTTATGCCATTCTCCTGCCTCAGCCTCCCAAGTAGCTGGGACTACAGGCGCCCGCCACCTCGCCCGGCTAGTTTTTTTGTATTTTTTAGTAGAGACGGGGTTTCACCATGTTAGCCAGGATGATCTCGATCTCCTGACCTCGTGATCCGCCCGCCTCGGCCTCCCAAAGTGCTGGGATTACAGGCTTGAGCCACCGCGCCCGGCCAGGGCTGTGTAATTTTTATGTAAAGGACATAACTATTTACAACAAAAAGTAGGGGTTAGCAGATGGCTTTCTAACCTTGACGTTGTGTAACCATAGAATGCATTTGTCTTGCGGAGTCTCCAAAATTGAGAGTGTCAAACAGAGGCTGGGTGACCTCCTGTCCAGGATTGCTCTCATCTTATGAGTCCAAGTTTTCATCTTATGTATTTTTTTCTCCTGAGAATAGGCCAACCAATCAATGGCTCAGACAGATAAGCCAACATGCATCCCGCCGGAGCTGCCGAAGATGCTGAAGGAGTTTGCCAAAGCCGCCATTCGGGCGCAGCCGCAGGACCTCATCCAGTGGGGGACCGAGTATGTGCTCCTTTATCGCCTTCACCTCTTGGAGGACGGGCGGGGAGAGAGGGTCCTGGAAAACCGCAGAGGTTGTCATGGCTGCAGTCAGGCGGTCGGGACTAACTGGCATCGTCTTTGTTTTAGCTCTTGCATTGCTTTGATGCTTTAAAATCCACACATAAATATTACAGCTAGTCGGGCGAGGATGGAATGCCTCCCCTAAGCGAGCCAGATTGAGCAGTAGGACGCCAGGTCAATAGACCGTGTCCTGGGGCAAGCAGCAAGAGTTAAGTGACCGCGTCACACCAGCGTATGCACACCCACCTCCTCCCTGCACTCCTTTTCCCAGTCTGGGTGGAAAGAAGGGCTGGGAATCTCCGAAGCCTCATCTGCCTTTTTTCGTTCTCCCGTCTCACCACTAGATGGCAGCAGTGCAGCCGGTGGAGGTACGCGGCAGCCCTGGGTGGATGGGGTGGGACCAGTCCAGCTAGTTCACCCCTCTAAGGAGAGACTTTCCTCCCCTGTGTTAAAACTCTTACTTGGACCCAACCAAAGACGCTTTGTATCTTGTCTTTGAGGAAATTGTTATTTTCTTTAGTGTTTCTCTGAACGGATTTGTTTTGCCAACATAAAGATGTCTGCACAGTACCCATTGCATTCTGGAGAAAGGCCAAGCAGAGTGATGGGGTACTCAGGCATGGCTGAAAACA
>NW_016823820.1:0-14417 GCF_001698545.2 Rhinopithecus bieti
CATTGAAAATTGCAAAATTTTAGGCTCCAAAAGACTCACTAATTTAATAAAAGCAGAAATCTTACAGCTAGAAAATTTACAGATAAAAAGTTTATTTTTCAGCTTGGAAATCAAAATAGAAACTACAAATTCAAGTGTAACCAATAAATAATATATGCCTACATATCCTGTAATTTTTTGTTGAAAACGAGACATTTTGAATATTATAGTAATTTTGAAATCAGATTACCATCCTTCTTCTGTGTTTTTGTTGCTAGCTATTGTGATGTGTGCTCTGTCATACATTGATGTCTCTATTCCATTAGCTTGGTGGTAAGCTAGTGATTTGCAGAGATTTCCTTAAATGTTTGTTATTTCCCCACTTCCTCCAAATAAATTTTATAATGTTCTCTTTTGTGTGTGTGTGTGTGTGTGTGTGTGCGCGCGCGCGCGCGTGTGTGCTGGAGCATCCAGAAAGTTACAACTTGGTTCTTGCCTTACTTTCTGCTAATGCAGACTTTGAAAGTCAAACAAGGGTGAATACTGAGAGTCTTCCTGGGATTTTCTTTTCGTTTTTTCCTTTTTTTTTTTTTTTTTTGAGACGGAGTTTTGCTCTTGCTGCCCAGGCTGGAGTGCAATGGTGCGACCTCAACTCACCGCAACCTCCACCTCCCGGGTTCAAGAGATTCTCCTGCCTCAGCCTCCCGAGTAGCTGAGATTACAGGCATGAGCCACCACACCCCACTGATTTTGTATCTTTAGTAGAGATGAGGTTTCTCTATGTTGGCCAGGCTGGTCTCGAACTCCTGACCTCAGGTGATCCACCTGCCTTGGCCTCCCAAAGTGCTGGGATTACAGGTGTGAGCTACCATGCCCGGCCCTCTTCCTGGGTTTTTCTAGACCACATACCTGGCTCTGAGCCTCCACATGACCTCCTAAATTTCCTGGACTATTATCACAGCCCAGTCCCCAAAGTGTCCCATTCCCCAGTCTTTCCTTCTAGGGATTTTTTTTTTCATGATTATTTTTTACTCTGTTAGTATATTTTGTCCCAGGAAAGCCAGATAGTATATTCATTTAAAAGTTTGGGAGAACTTACTATTATTGACTTGAGATTTTTTTTGTTATTGAGTTTTTTTTGTTATTGACTTGAGATTTGTCTCTTTTTTAATGAAGAAATTCACTGGTATAGGTTTCCCTCAAAACACTGCTTTCACCAATTTCCATAAGTTTTATGTTTTGGTTATATTGCCATTTTATGTTAAAACACTTCTGGCCAGGCCGTGGTGGCTCCATGCTTGTAATCCCAGCACTTTGGAGGCCGGGTGGGCGGATCACAAGCAGGAGATCGAGACCACAGTGAAACCATCTCTACTAAAATACAAAAAATTGCCGGGGCGCGGTGCAGGCGCCGTAGTCCCAGCTACTCAGGAGGCTGAGCAGGAGAATGGGCGTGAACCCGGGAGGCGGAGCTTGCAGTGAGTGAGATCCAGCCATTTGCCTCCAGCCTGGGCGGACAGAGCGAGACTCTCTCTCAAAAAAAAAAAAAAAACCTTCTGATACTATTTTCTTTTGATCCATAAATTATTTGGGAGTTTGCCATTTAATGTCCACATATTTATGAGTCTCCTAAATTTCTTGCTTTCAGTGATCTCTGATTCTCTTTTATTATAATTAGAAATCACCCATTGTATTATCTCAATCTCTATTTTTACTGATGTATGTTTTATGGCCTAACAGGTGGTCTGTCCTAGAGAATGTTCCATGTGGATTTGAGAATATATATTCTCATGTTGGATGCAGTGCTGCGTATATGTTTGTTAGGTTTAGTTGTTTTATAATGTTGTTCTTGTTTTCTATTTTTTATCTTCTACTTGTTCTATCCATTAATGTAAGTGGAGCATTAAAGTCTCCCAACTATTATTGTTGAATTATCTATTTCTCCCTTTATTTCTGTCATTTTTGCTTCATGTATTTCTGTGCTTATTTGATAACTGCATGTATGTAATTTTTTATATTTTCCTGATGAGTTTACCCTTTGCCATTACAAAATGTCTTTATCAGTATATATTTTTTTGTTTTGTTTCATTTTGTTTTTGAGACAGAGTCTTGCTCTGTCACCTAGGCTGGAGTGCAGTGGCACGATCTTGGCTCACCGCAACCTTCGTCTCCCAGGTTCAAGTGATTCTCCTGTCTCAGCCTCCTGAGTAGCTGGGATTACAGACGCCTGCCACCATGCCTGGCTAATTTTTGTGTTTTTAGTAGAGATGGGGTTTCACCATGTTGGCCAGGCTGGTCTTGAACTCCTGACCTCAAGTGATCCACCTGCCTCAGCCTCCCAATGTGCTGGGATTACAGGTGTGAGGCAGTGCCCGGCTGCTTCTTGCAAGTTTTCGAAAATGTCAGTGAAGAAGCAGTTGTGTCATGTTTTGAAATAAATTTCCATTTACAAACACAGGAAGAGGACACATTCCTGGATTCCAAACATAGGTCAAGCTGGCCCTCCTTATTTATTGGTTCTGCATTCCTGGATTCAACAAATGAGCCTCAAAAATATTTTTAGTAAGGTTTCTGTACTGAACATTTATAGAATTTTATTTTTCTTTTCACTATTCCCTAAACAATACAATATAACAACAATTTAGGTATTAAAAGTAATCTAGAGAAGATGTAAAGTATGCAGGAGGATATGCATAGGTTTTATGTAAATACCATGCCATTATAAATAACTTGTGCATCCATGCATTTTGGTATACAAGAGGACTCCTAGAACAAATCCTCCAGAAATAGCAAAGAAATATGATAAAGAGTTTACAGTATTCATAAAACTCTAGCTCCTTACTAGAACAGCTCAATGAAATAAAAGATGGACTTGAGACTGCCCTTAGCCTGTATGGCTTGGCTGGCAGCCCCTGGCTTGCATGCCCCTTCTAGCAAGATGCACATTAAGGCCACCATGCGCAGCTGAGGGAGAGTCAGGTGGCTTTTCACCAAGAGCAGATCACATCCTTTTGTCACATTCCTCCCTCTTAAGAGTGTCATGTTGATTGGTATGCCTTCTTGATGCAGGACAGAATCTGTTGGCAAGCTCTGACAAACATCTTTTTCCATGTACTTCCTATGTACCCACAGTTGCAGATCATGAGAGATTAAATAGGTTATCAAAAATAGCTTTCACTTTTAAAATGTTCCTTTTAGTTTCAGTTGAAAAAGGAGAAGAGACAGTACTAATTCTAGAAATGAAAGAGGATCTATCATTACTGAGCACATGAAGAATTAAAGAATAGACATTATAAACCACTGTATGCCCACAAATTTGATAACCTAAATGAAATAGACAAATTCCTTGAAAGAAACAAACTACCAGAACTCATCATAATAAGAAACAGACAATTTGAATAGTACTACATCTATTAAAGAAACTGGGTCAGTGATAAATAACCTTACCAAACAGAAAGTACCAAAGCCAGATGAGATAACTAGTACATTTATGCAAATATTTAAGAGAAATTATTCCAACTGTCTACAATCTGCTCCAGAGAACAGAAGCAGAGTGAATACTTTCAAACTCATTCATTGGAGCCAGAATTACCATAATACCAAATTTAGACAAAGACATTACAAGGAAAAAATGCAGAGCAATATCTCACATGAACAAAGATGCAAAAACCCTCACCCAAATATTAGGAAATCAAGTCCAAAAATGTAAAAAAAGAATTATTTACTACAACCCAGTGAGATTTATTACAGGCATGCCAGGCTGGTTCAATATTTGAAAATAAATTAGGCTGGGTGTGGTGGCTTATACCTGTAATTCTAATGCAGTAGAAAGCCAAGGAGGGAGGATCACTTTAGGCTGGGAATTCAAGATAAGCCTGGGCAACATAGCAAGACTCTGTCTTTAAAAAAAAAAAAAATCAGTTCATCATATTAAGTTAAAAAAAGATAAGATCTTATCAATACATTCAGAAAAATCATTTGACAATGTCCAAAACCTATTCATGAGAAAACCTCTCTGCAGACTAGAAATAGAAGAAAACTTCCTCAATTTCATAAATAATGTCTATAAAAAACCGACATCTGGCCAGATGCTGTGGCTCACGCCTGTAATCCCAGCACTTTGGGAGGTGAAAGCGGGTTGATCATGAGGTCAGGAGATTGAGACCATCCCAGCCAACATGGTGAAACCCTGTCTCTACTAAAATACAAAAAAATAACCTGGCATGGTGTGGTGTGCCTGTAGTCCCAGCTACTTGGGAGGCTGAGGCAGAGGAATTGCTTAAATTCGGGAGGCAGAGGTTGCAGTGAGCCAAGATCGTACCACTGCACTCCAGCCTGGAGACAGAGCAAGACTCCATCTAAACAAACAAACAAACAAACAAACACCCCTCATCTAACCTCATACTGAATGTTGAAACACTAGATGCTTTCCTGCTAAGATCAGGAGCAAGGCAAAGATGTCTCTTCTCACCATTCCTAGATAACATGATACTATAAGCCCTAGGTAATACAGTAAGACAAGAATAGAAAAGGTACATAGATTGGGAAGGAAGAAATAAAACTGTCTTTTTACACAGATGATATAATTGCCTATGGATAAATACAAAAAGATCACAAAACAAAATCTTAGAATAACCAATTTTAATGAGAAATCATAATAACTCTGCACTATAAGATTTACGTACAAATGTCAATTACTGTCCTATATATCAGTAATGTAGTTACAATTTGAAATTTAAAACTTCAGTGACATTTAGGCTAGCATCAATAACAATGAAATTCTTAGGTACAAACATAAAATAAATATAAATATAGAATCTATATAAAGGAAACTACAAAACTGTAAAAACATCAAAGAAGATCTAAATAAATGGAGAGATAATCCACATTCAAGTAAAGAAAGCTTCAATATTGTTAAAATGTCAGTACTTCCCAACTACATTTACATATTCAATGCAATCCCAATCAAAATTCCAAAAGTTAGTTTGTGGATATTGACAAACTGATTCTAAAGTTTATATGGAAAGGCAAAAAGCTCAGAATAACCAAGAAAATATTTTAAAAGGACAATTATAGGAATGATACTACCCAACTCTAAGCACTTCTATAAAGCTACAGTAATCAAAACAACATGGTACTGGTAAAAAATAACAGAGAAGCAGATCAATAAAACAAAAGAGAAAGCTCAGAAATTGACCTATAAAAATACAGTCAGCTTATCTTTGAGAAAACAGCAAAGACAATTCAATTGAGAAAGAATAATTTTTCAACAAACAGTACTGAACAACTGGACATCCACATGCAAGAGAAAAAAAGAAGAAAAACCCTAAACCCAGACCTGACAACTTTCACAGAAATTACTCAGAATGGATCACAGACCAATATAAAAGGAAAAACCACAAAACTCCTAGAAGATAACAAAGAGCAGAATCTGAATTACCTTAGGTTTTGCTCCTTTGATAAAACACCAAAAATGCTGGGCGTGATGGCTCACACTTGTAATCCCAGCACTTTGGGAGGCCAAGTTGGGTGGATCACGAGGTCAAGAGATCGAGACCATCCTGGCCAACATGGTGAAACCCCGTCTCTACTAAAAACACAAAAATTAGCTGGGTGTAGTGGTGCATGCCTGTAGTCCGCTACTCAGGAGGCTGAGGCAGGAGAATTGCTTGAACCTGGGAGTAGGAGGTTGCACTGCACTCTAGCCTGGGTGACAGTGTGAGACTCTGTCACAAAACAGAACAAAAACACCAAAAACATGATCTATGAAAGGAAAATTGCTAAGTTGAACCATATTAAAAATAACATTTCTGCACTGCCAAAGACACTGCTAAAAAATAAAAAGACAAGCCGCAGAATGGGAGACAATATTTGCCAAACACATAACTGATAAAAGACTGGTATCAAAAATATGCAAAAAAATCCCAGAGTTCTTAAAACTTAAGAATAAGAAATGAACAACCCAATTACAAAATGGCAAATGATACAGATCCTTACTAAAGAACATATAAGCATGGCAAATAAGCACATGAAAATATGCTCAACAGCATATGTCATTGGGAAATTGAAAATAACAATGGCATACTGTCACACACATATTAGAATGGCTAAAATCCAAAACAGCGGCTACACTAAATGCTGGTGAGGATATAGAGTAACAAGAGCTCTCATTGATTGTTGGTGAAAATGCAAAGTTTATGACTAGTTTGGAAGACAGTTTGCCAGTTTCTTACAGAGCTAAATATACACTTACACACAATCCAGCAATCACACTCTTTGGCCTTAATCCAAAAGAGGTGAAAACTTTCATCTGCACAAAACTCTGCAGGTGACTGTTTAGAGCAGTTTTACACATAATTGCCAAAACATGGAACCAAACAAGATGGTCTTCAATAGATAAATAATGTTCTTAATAGGTAAATAATGTTCTTCAATAGGTAAATAAATAAACTAGCTGTGGTGCAACCATACAACATTATTCACTGATTTTAAAAAAATGAGATTTCAAGGCTTGAAAAGACATGAGGAACCTTAAATACATACGGCTGTGAAAGAAGATAGTCTGAAAAGGATTCCAACTGTACGACATTCTGTAAAAGGCAAAACCATGGACACAGTAAGAAGATCTGTGCTTTCCAAAAGTTTGGGGAAAAAAGGGGTGAGATGAATAGATGGGGTACAGTGGATATTTTAAGACAATAAAACTATTTTGTATAATGCAATAATGGATATGTGTCATGTCATTATGCATTTGTCAAAATCCACAGAATGTAAAACAGAAAACATGAATTTGAATGCAAACTTCAGATTTTAGTTAATAATAACTCTTCTATATTAGTTCATTAAGAGTAACAAATATGCTACACTAATGTAAGGTGTTAATAATAGAGGTGGGTGTAGGGAGAGGATATATGGGAACTCTGTACATTCCGCTCAATGTTTATGTAAACTCAATACTCACCTAAAAAATAAAGCATATTAAATATCCCAATGATGACTATCAAAAGTAGAATAGATTTAAAAATTATACTATGTTCATGTAATTGAATATAGTACTATGCAGCAATTAAAATAAATAAATTCTGATGTTAAATGTCATCACCATAATGGTAATCACAAAATGAAGCTATAGAATATACACAAAGGAAAATAAAAAGTTAAAATATTTTACTAAAAAAAATCAACCCAATACATTAGAAGAAAATAATGTAGAAAATGTAAAACAAAAAGACACAAAGTATACAGAAAACAAATAACAAAATGACAGAAGTCTACTTATGAATAATTATTTTGAATGTAAATGGATTGAACTATCGAATTAAAAGGCAGAGATCAGCAGAACAGACTAAAAAACATGATCCAACTATCATGTTTGTGCAAGACTCACATTAGATTGAAAGACACAACTAGGTTGAAAGTGAAAAGAGAAAAACAGTACTTCAAGCAAATAATAAGCAAAAGAGATCTGCATTGGCTATATTAATATCAGACCAAATAAGACTTCAAACTGAAAAATGTTACAAAAGAAAACAAAGGTATTACATATTCAAATCCAATAAGCAAACAAAACTGAGGTTCTGACTTTCAGTAATGCTAGAGTTGCTTGTTAAACACTCTCACAGGTAACAATGATAAAATCTGGATAAAATATTATGTATAGTTACATAGGAATGCACAACCATATACAATACATATATGTGTGTGCGGTAACGGAATGAGGATTTCAATTGTGTCCACTGTAGGTGAGGTAGGTATTGCTGTTTGAATCCAGTCAGATTAACCTCTCTTCAAATAACAATCCTCTTCAAAGGAATACAACAGAATTTAGTCTCTATAACTACTATTTATAATTTCTAGTACACAATATTAAAATTCATGGAATGCGTGAAGAAATGTTAAAACGTAATCTATACGCAAGATAAAAAGCAGGCAGCAGAAGCTAATTCTAAGATGTCTAAGACGATGTCATCAGCAGACAAGGGTTTGAGAGCAACTATTATAAGTATGTTCATGGAGATAAAGGAAAATATCCTCATAATGAATTAACTCATGTGGAGCCTCAGCAGAGAAATGGAAATGATAAAAAGAATGGAATAGAGAGATAATGAAATGAAAAACTAAAAAGACTGTTGAGTTTATAAACAGAGTAGAAACAGAAAACAGCAATAGAAATTATCCAATCTGAAGAGTGAAACAAGTTTGAAGAAAATAAAAAGTGCCTTAGAGACCTGTGGAATGACTGAGTCCGAGAAGGAGAGGGAGGACAGAAAAATTAAATATGATACAAAAGCAAATACACAACAGCCAAAAACTTGCAAAATTTGGTCAAACCCCCAAATTTGTATATTCAAAAGGTGAGCACACTTCAAAAAGAAAATACACAAAAAACCATACCAAGGCCCTATTAGAAGGCTGGCAGGGCAGAGTTTTCAAGGGACTTGTTATGATTTCTCATTTTCACTATTTATAATAATGGACAATATGCTCTCCTTAGAGTTAAATCCGATACGTCACGCTGCAGATGACTTTTTAGTCTAGTTTTCAAGGTTTAATTTCTTACCTTGGAAATCAATTAAATTTGTTTCTTTAAAATCTTGCAGTAAATTTGATGCTCCAGAAAGATGCCCAGGGAGATTCTGTCCTGCTGCGTCCGCCCTGTACAGAACTGACGCTGTGCCTACGCCAGTTTCAGAAGCGTGTAGTTGAGTACTTAAGAGTTAATCTTAAAAGCAAATAGAAAATGGATTCAAAAAAATGATCACTGTTAATTTCCACCGGCAAAGTCTTAAAAGTGGTACCAAAGAGAGTATTTAAAAATGGATAAAGATTTTCCAGGGAACCCTATTCAGGGCAGAAACACAGACACTGTCCAAACCTCACCACACCAACTTCCCTCAAGTGTTGGAAGGGACCAAGGCGCTCTCTGGTCCTGCACCTGCGTTAATTACGGCAGGGAGGTCCACACGAGGACCGCAAGGCCTGGGAACCAGGCTGGGTAGGGGGCAGAGAAGTGGTGGATGTGGCTCCCAAAGTAGTTTAGGGGGGTCCCTTCCCCACGGCTGTTTTCTGACTGAATGCAGCAAGGTCAGGCCTTTCCCCTGGGACATTTTCTCCTCTTCATCACAGTGGCAGGAGCGTCTGTGTGCGAGGCCTGACCCAGACGCGGGCCATACAGCCAGCCCGGGGTCCAGTAGGTGCATCTGGGGAGCAAAGGGGTGCAGGAAAAAAGGTGGTTTTCAAAAGTGAAGTGCCACGTTACCAGAGACTGGGTACCTTCACATGAGGCAGCAAACTAACGGTTTCGGACACTCAAAAGGGAGCTTCCCTCGCGGGACCAAGTGGCAGCACTGCGCCTGTGGCGAGGGGAGGGACAATAGACGGCGGGGCTAAAAGGAGAGGCCCCTCAGAGGGATGGGGTGGGGTCGAGCGGGCTAGTGGCAGGGGGGGGGGTGGAGGGAGGAAACGAGCGTTACCATGGCAACCCTGCTGCGGAGGCTGCGAGAAGCTCTTGGCCTCTACCTGTTCTGCGGGAAATTAAACTTTGGGCACAACAAGTCATGAAGTCGGCACTTTGGGGAGACACCGTGTCACAATGACAAGGTGAGATCAGCCGCTCCTGCCAAGCTGTCTCCTCGAGGGCAGGAGAGGTTTGTGAACAGCCATGCTTCCCTCCGCACGGCGGAACTGCACTGGAATCCGGGAGGAGCTCGGTGGCGGCGGGACCTTTGCTGGGAATGACGGGAACTGTAGTCCCTTATCCGCACCCAGCTGTTAGTTGTAGGCTTGCAGGACTACAATCCCAGCGTGAAACGGGATTGTAGGTGGTGCAGATCCCTGGAGGGAGACATAGCGCGGTGCTCTACTGCAGGACATGCTGGCAAGAGTAGTGTCTTAGCCGCTCTCGGCCTTTGGCCGCAGGGCTGCGGGACTATAATCCCAGCATGCAACGGGAGTGGGGTTGGTAAGGACACCTGGAGGGAGGGGCAGCGCGAGGCGCGCCTCGCAAGGCATGCTGGGAGAAATAGTTTCTTAACTGCTTCTGGCCTTTCTTCGCGGGGTTGCGGGACTACAATCCCAGCATGCAACGGGAGTAGGGTTGGTGATGATACTTGGCGGGAGGGGGAGGGCGGTGCGCGCCTCGTCAGGCATGCTGGGAGGAGTAGTTTTTGGTCGCAGGGCCACTGACCCGCAGTCCCAGCAATCGCTGGGCTAGCGGGTGGTGTGCAGCCTCAGAGGGAGGAGCAGGGCTGTGTGAATCTGTCTGCTTACAAACCTGTGCTGGCCACTGATTCTGTGCCACCCTAGCTAAGGGAAGTGAGTCCGAAGAGGGACTTGAGGGGCAGGTCTGAGCTGAGTAGTGAGGTGGGTGTGACGCTGCGAAGTGCACCTCGCCTTTGCCCAAATCGGGCGGGTCTCAGCTTCACTCCACCTCCCGCTTCTCAGCTCGGTTTCCCTCCAAAGCGTCGCGCCTCCTTCAGCTCAGGGAGCCGCCTGCTTTCCTAAACTGCTGTGGAACTGGCCTGAGGTCCCAGACGCTGTCCATTGTGCTGGTGCCCTCCACGTCCTCCAGCCAGAGCGCCAGTTCACCCGCTTTTGGGAGAACTCTGCCGTTTTGCAGGGGGGTGACATGGGCTGTGGCTTCCTGGAAATGTCTCCCCCACCAGCGCCTTTTACATGGATGTGAATTTTGTGACATGAGGGAGGGTAATTATTGGTTTACTCAGGAGATAAACAGAGGAGAAAATCCTAATTTCCGGGCATGTGTCCTGAGCCAGGGACATGCTGGCCAGACCCTGCGCCCCCAGGGCCGCCAGAGAGCAGCCTACTGCCCTGGTTTCTATGGAAGTCCTTTCATGCTGCTGGGCCTTAGCCTCAGGGACAGCCCAGTCAGGTGACGGTGAGGGTGACCCATGGGTTTCTGGAGCTGGGCCAGTGGTCCTGGAAGGGCTGGCCCATCCCCCTTGGAGAGGGTCTTTGTGCCGAGGGATGCCCACAGAGGCCTGGGTACCAGGAACATAGCTCAGGCAAGGGGCCTTTCTTCCAGATTTGGCTGGAAGGAAGGAAGACTTGGTCAGCTTTTCCACCCAGCCCATCTGGCCCTTGCAGGGCTGCACCGCATGGACCTGGGTTCCTGGGGTCCTCGAGGACTTTGTGTGGCCCACTTGTTCTGATACTGAGGACATCTCTGCAGGCTGTTAATTTCAGAGCAAGGAGTTTGTGCAGACTGGGGCATGGGTGCTGTCAGGGCACCCCAGGCTGCTCTGGGGACAGCACCCCAGTGTTCATCTTGGCTCAGGGCTTCCTGCCTCACGCCCTTTCCCCAGGGATATTTGGCCTGGGCTCAAGCCCTGCTCCAGAACTCAGTTGGGAAAGGCTGTAAATTTCACCTCGGCCTCTCTCCACCTAATATAAGAGTCTGACTCCACAATGGGTGAGACGCCCCCACACACTGGTCTCTTCAGCCGTGCAGGGCCATCCACTCCATGCCGTGAGTTCCCACACTGAACTGAACTGTGTTCTGGCTCTAAGCTGGGGCCTCTCCTGTGCCCTTTCCCTGAATCCTCTCTGGGTCTGAGAGACTGATTCTCTCTACTCCCTGGCTTAAGTCTTGACATCCTTGGAGGGATTCTCAGAAGTGAGGGGCCCCTGCTGCTCTCTGGGGCTGTTGGTACTCGCAGGTGTGGATGTTGGCTTGCACTGATAACTGAACCCCTCCAGTGCCCTTCAGGGGTCCTTCCAGAGCAGGAGTGGTAGGGTGTGGGGGAGTGCCTTAGAAGGTCTTGCCCTCATCCTCTGCTCTGTCTCTGAGATGTGTCCAGTAAACCCAAGGTCAGTACGTCAGGAATGAAATAATGTCTTTTGCAGCAACCTCAATGAAGCTGGAGGCCATTATTCTAAGTGAAATAACTCAGGAATGGAAAATCAAATACCATTATTTCTCACTTACAAGTGGGAGGTAAGCTATGTGTATGCAAAGGCATAGAGAGTGATATAATGGACTTTGGAGACTCAGAACAGAGGGTGGGAGGTGCACTCACCCAGGTTTTTATGTGCACCATGAAAACTGATAAAATTAAGCCAGAAATTTTGAACTAGTTCATGGTGGCTGTGTGTGGGTGGGTGAGGAGAATGTAAAACTTTGGAGTCTACAGACATAGGGTTTACACCATTGTGTATAATTTTTCTAGGAAACCTACAAGGCATGTCAGGGAAGCAGGATAGAATCCTGAGAATGCTTCCCCCACAGTGCTGATAGGGAGGGACCACTATCCCATCCACTGCTACAACTCTGGAGACACGCTCCTCCCACCTCCCCTATATGACACAAGGCCTAATCTGCAGAGAAAGAGCATCCAAACCTGAGCCACAAGGCACTGGGGAAAAACTCCCGAAACTGAGGGTGGAGAAACAAGGCCAACACCTGCATTTCTGCACAGATGCATCTCCCATAAAGAAAATAAATTATTAATTGGCAGAGCACTGTTGCAGGCCAACTTCAACTGGGAGTTAAGAACATGGAGAAGGAGCATCTCTCCCCTACCATGGACAAGGAGGGACAGGAATGTGCTCTTGTCCTGGCATTGCATCTACAGGAGGGGCAGGAAACTCTTCAAATGTCAGTAATCCCACACCCTAGCTGACAGTGCTAAGTCTGAGGCTTCCTCAGAACATTAGAGATCTCCTCACTCCCTCACCACTGCCACCAGGCTAAGAAGCATGGAGTCAAAAGAACAGTGGAATATAGCTGGGCCAAGTGCAAGAAACCATGTGTGGGAAGAGGCACAAAGGGAAGGCACAGCAAACCCAGGAGATATTAGTAAACTACCATGAGAGGGGTTTGAATTTCCTGGTTTTGAGAAGGTTATTACTGCCATCAGGACTTTTAATCCCTGCCTACCCTCTCAGCTACATGACCACAAACCCCTACACTAAGGCCTATCTGAGGGAAAATTGCTCATAGATAACCTAAAAACTCTTTATCCCCTTTCAATGTCAGTGGGCTGATGAAAAAAATAAAATAATAACCCATTTACCCCAATGCACTATCTTATACAACACATGCTATTGCTTTTAACAAAAATTAGAAGCCAACACATCCCTTTTTATCTTTAGAGAGATCTTTATTTGTGTTAAAACCAAATTAAGGAATTCAGGAGGCTGAATCAGTGCGGAATTCAGGAGGCTGGGACCTCAGACCACGCTGGGCGCCCGCCTCCCGCCCGCCGTGGCCCAGCCGCGTCCAGGAAGGCCCGGCGGAAGCTACGGGTAAGGCGACCTTGGGCAGGCGGCCAGGCCCGCGACATCGAAATCGGCGTCCCTTCTCCATGGAGCGCGGGAGGATGTAGCTGCAGCGGGAGGAGCGCTGGCAGCCACCGGGCACCGCGCAGGGATCCCGCGTGCACCCTGTCGCGGCCACGGCGTCCCGGGCAGGCACCGCGGCCTCGGCTCTCTGCTCTGCTGCTCCATCCCCAAGGCGGCTTTGGGTTCCGAATGTCCCAGTTCCTCAGCAGCCAGAGGCGGGAAGCCCAGGGATGGCTTTCCAGCAGCGCAGGCTGCGGTGCAGCTGGGGCGCCGGCGTGGCGGAGGCCGTGGTGGTCGTATGTCCCATGGACACCATCAAGGTGAAGATCACCCATGGCCAGACCCCCTCCCCCCGACCTCCAGTGCAGAGGAGTGTCCCACCGGGTTAGGGAGTTTGTGCGGAAACAAGGGGAACTCACCGGGGCCTCATGGCCCCCGCGCTGAAGCAGGGCTGAAACCAGGCTGTGCGCCTCTTCTCCTGACCCCCCTGCACAGCTGGTACCGAAGGGACAACCCCAGCAAGCCCATGAGCTGGCTGGTCGCTGGGGCCTTCGGAGCCACTGTGGGCGCAGCCAGTGTCTTGGGAAACTCTCCCATGCACAGGATCAAGACCCGGATGCGGGGCCTGGAGAAGCACAAATGCTGAACACAGGGGACTGCCGCTGCAGATCCTGAGGAAGGAGAGGCTCAAGGCCTTCTACGAAGGCACTGTCCCCCGCCTGGGCCGGGTCTGCCTGGATGTGACCACAGTGTTTATCCTCTGCCATGAGGTGGGAAAGCTGCTTAACAGTGTGGAAGACGGACTAAGCCCAGAGGGGCCGTGAGGGACCGCCCCAGGGACCTCCAGAGAGGCCACCACCCTTGTCTCACAGGATTCCAGTTCAGAAATACCAAGCGGCCGGTGCCCAGGTCCCTTAAGCTCTGTGCCCTGTCCACATTGTGGCATCAAGTCTGTGTGTCCCCTAGTGCCATGTCTCCTACATACATGTGGTCTGTATGTGACACTGGCCCTGTGTCCACACGTCTGGCCCGGCCGTGGCTGGTTGTCCGTCTGGCCTGTGAGTCTGTGCCCACTTGTCCCTATGCTTACTGTGAGCCGTGGGCCTGTGATTCATGTTCCGAGTCATGTGACGCTG
>NW_016823820.1:14829-25493 GCF_001698545.2 Rhinopithecus bieti
AAAGGTATCAAAATAATTTTTGAAAGAGCAGGAAACTGTAAACTGAGCAAGCAAATTTGGAAAAGAGTCAAATAGAAATTGAATAATTTAAACATGAAGAAATTTAACATACAATATGTGAGTTAATTATAAAATTAGACTAAGTTGATGATGAGAGAGTTAGTAAACTGGATTAATGAACTGGAATTTTGAGCAGAATGAATATAACCAAATAAAGAGGAACAAAATAATAGCAATATGAATATAATTATACACATGCGAAGAATAGAATGACAAAGAATAAAGCACAATTATTTCACTTGAATCCATACAAATAATAAATCATACTAATAAATAATTATTTACAAATTTCTAAAATTAAAAACCAGACAAGTGCCTAAAAGAGGCACTGTGCCTAAAAGAGAGCAATGAAGAGGCCATGTGCAGTGGCTCACGACTGTAATCTCAGCACTTTGGGAGGCCAAGGTGGGTGGATCATTTGAGGTTAGGAGTTCGAGACCAGCCTGGCAACATGGTGAAACCTCATCTCTACTAAAAATACGGAAAAATTAGCTGGGCATGGTGGTGGGCGCCTGTGATCCCAGCTACTCCGGAGGCGGAGGCATGAGAATCGCTTGAACCCAGGAGGTGTAGGTTGCAGTGAGCCAAGATTGCACCATTACACTCCAGCCTGGGTAACAGAGCGAGACTCCATCTCCAAGAAAAAAAAAATGAGAGAGCAATAAAAAAAGATATCCAACATGATAAGTCAAACTGCATAACACCAAAGAGAACGAAGAAAATTTAAAACCATGAGAGAGAGAATCTACATAAGTGAGAGTAAAATCTCCACAGCCCATGCAGAGCCAGAAAACTGAGAAGAAAATATTAAGAGTGCTGAAAAATTGTTGTTCAACCTATAATTGAATACATAGCTAGCATATTTTTAATAAATAAGGAAGGGTAAACTAAATAACCTTCAAAAATAAAACACACACATACACACACACACACATACACAAAGAGAAATTTTATCTACCAACAGGAGCATCTTAAGTGTACACTTCAAGAAGATAAAAAAGTTGTCTTACATAAAATTTAGGGAATCAAAATTAAATATAAGAAACTTGTGGACACAGGGAACTATTATGGTGGACTTTGAACTAAAGAAACCACCAAGTTCTTGGCAGCATAGGTTTCAAAAATATTTAGATGAAATAAAAGTATAATAAGATAATATATTTTAAATTTAAAAGTTTAAAATTGCCTGCTTCTTGAAAATTTGATGTCAAAATCTGTTTTTCAGATAATCATTTTCATTATTTATTAATCATCTATGATATTTATATCACACATTATGCAAGATTTCGATTATTCTTTTATCAGAACTAATTAGCACAAAAGGACTAACAGAAATTGCCCACAAGCATCAGGATACCCACGATGACTGAGTCATAAGCCCATAATAGGGTTGAAGGTGATGAGATTATGAGGCCCATCCAGTACATGACCACAAAGCAACTCACCAGCATCAGAATGGTTTGTGTGGTCCTTTTCTCTGGGGAGGCTTTTGCAGAGAGGTTGGTGCTGGGAAGGTACTGGGGTTGTCTCTGATGCCTGGACAAAAGAATTTCCATGTATGCACTTGAGAGAAACATGATTGCTACAAAGAAGACATCTGTAAGTAGTGGCAGCATGAAAAACAGACTCCTGATGATGTAGCTTATGTAAGAAAGTGAAGAGTATTTACTGATACTCAGCACATTGCTATTGGTCACATTAGAAGAGGCCACAGTGGAGGAGGGCAGGTTACTACTGAGAAACAAACTGAGAACCCAAAGAAGTGAAAGATACAACGTGTGAATTTCTGTTTAATTCTTGCCGACCAGGAGGTGCTGGGGCTAATGGTGACAGCCTGGAGCACACTCCGGAGGCAGGTGGTGCAGATGGAGAGCCCTCGTCCCTCTATGCATGTAGAAGAATACCTTATACTTGAAGTCATTCTGAGAATACAGTGACACATACAGGTCTGGAGATGCCAAGAAGCTCACAGTGAGGAGCATCACTAAGTGGACAAGGGCCAGGTGACAGGTGATGAGGTCAGTGGGCTTAGGCCTGCAGTCCAGAGGGAGTGTGAAGATACAGAAGAAAAGGAGGAAGGTGTTGGCTGTGAGTCTAATACCAGCTTGGAAAATAAGGGCAATTTTTAATAGTATCATACATGGAACATGGTCATCTTAATGGTGAAGAGAAATCATATTTTACATATCTGAAAAAAGCAATAGATAGCCTATCATCGGTATTATTTATTGCATGGTCAAAATTATTACCAACATTATCATTTTAATTTTACCCATTTATCTTGATTAACCCCAACTATCTCATATAAATTATTTAAAATGTACCACCTGAGCATTTTATTTTACAACAAATAAATTGTACATATCTCAAACATCCACACATCCACAATCACACCTGTGTAGGGTGCACATTATCTATACTCATATAGTACCTGTGGTTCACTCCTCAGAAAGCATTTCCTTCCTTTCTGAATTTCTCAAATCGCTGAACATTCTCAGGTCTTGAATTTTGTTTCTTCTTAAAAGCTTTTCAACTTCTAAGAATATATGTATTTCAATGCTCAAAGACAAAAAACTGTCCACTAAAATTTTATCCTCAGGAAAACTATCAATTAAAATAAATAAAATAAAGGCTTTCAGGTAAATAAAACTGAGGCAATTTCTTGATGCAGACAGATCATTTGAGAAAGAATAAAAATAAGTTTTCAGGCTGAATACAAGTAATCCCAGATAATTTTTTATTTTTTTTTTTGAGGTGGAGTTTTACTCATTGCCCAGGATGGAGTGCAATGGTACGATCTCGGCTCACTGCAAACTCCACCTCCTGGATTCAAGCGATTCTCCTGCCTCAGCCTTCCAAGTAGCTGGGATTATAGGCATGCGCTACTATGCCCAGCTAATTTTGTATTTTTAGGAGAGATGAGGTTTCACCATGTTGGTCAGGCTGGTCTTGAACTCCTGACCTCAGGTGATCCACCTACCTCAGCCTCTCAAAGTGCTGGGATTATAGGCATGAGCTACCGTGCCTGGCCTAATCCCAGAAAATTTCAATGCCCAAAAAAGACAAAGAGGACTAGTAAATGTAACAAATATTTAAGGCCATATAAGAAACATTTTTCTCATATTATCTGATTGTCAAAAGCAACTTTGTAATATTGTTTGTAATTGAATCTTCAGTGCTATAATATAAAGAAATGTAATTTATTTGCCAATAACAGCACAGAGAAGGTGGGTTCAAGAAAAGATATATTGGGCTAAGAAAATTTTTCCACGTAATAACTTGTATTCACAAAGATTTTTTTAAAAAATTAGTAAAACTGAAAGATTAAAATAATACAATGAATAATAAGTTTAACAAAACAAACCTGTAAATATGCAAGTGCTCTTTTTTCTTATTTCAACTTATTTAAAACAAATAAAATTATATAAGCAGATAACTATAAAAACATATTGTTGTATTTGTAACATATTTAGAGTTAAACATTAGTACCCAAACTAGGAGGGAAAGAGAGAATAAAGTTGTACAGGAGTAACATTTTCATAAAAAGAACATAGGGCTAAAATGTGATGCTCCAATTAATATGTACATACATATATATAGTGTAATTATCAAATTAATGTAATTAGCAGGTACGATTACGTGTACCTGCTGGTGCCCTGGTCTTGGACTTCTCAGCCTCCATAAATGTGAGAACTAAGTTTAGACTCTGTATGAATTACCTATTCTAAAATATTTTGTTACAGAAATAGGAATAGCCTAAGACAGCATTCATGGACATCTATGCTGTACATTAAATCACCAGAACTTGTTTATTTTATATCTAAAAGTTTGTACTTTTGATCAATATGTCTTCATTTCTTCCATCCACCACTCCCTAGGAACCACTGTGTACTCTCTGTTTCTATGACTTTGACATTTTTGGCTTCATATATGCATGAAATCAAACAGTATTTGTCATTCTGTGTCTAGCTTATTTCACCTAAGCTAATGTCCTCTAGGTTCATTCATATTCTTGCAAATGGCAGAATTCTCTTTTTTATGGCTGAATAATATTCCTTTATATAAATGTTCCATAATTTCTTTATCCATTCATCTATTAATGGATACATAGATGTTTGCATGTCTCAGTCATTGTAAATAATTCTGCAATGAATATAGAAATGCTGATGTCTCTTCTAGAGACTAATTTTATTTTCTTTGGTTATATATCTGGAAGTGAAATTGGTGGATAAGATGGCAACTCTATTTTAATTATTTGAAAAAGCTTCACAGTGTTTTTTATAACGGTTGTACTAATATTTCTGTATTTTTAAGGGCATGTTATATTGTGTTGGGAGACAATTTTTATAGACCTGTTGGTTAATTTGTTTTATGTCTTATATAAGCTTCTGTTGGGACAATCTTTTCAAGGATGTTTTTAAATAACTGACAGCCTTGTGTGAAGTGAGTAGTGTCTCTTTTTAGAGCAGAGGTCAAATACATACATAAATAATTTAATAAAAAGTATGTTTTCCCCAGAGGCAAAGGTTGGGAAGGTTTTATTTGAAACACTTTATTGTTTTTTCAGCAAAATTCTCTGTATTTTGGTGAAGTAAGAGAGTAGTCCTTGAATGGAGGAGAGGACAAAAAGGAAACTCCCAAAATACATGATGTGCCGAGAACCCCAAAGTCCAGTGGAAGTCACATCAGGCATAAATTCCAGAGAGATTCTGAGTGAAATCTCTGCTAGAAAATTTAGCCATATGAGATGAAGGAGTTCCCCAAATTTAGAGGTATCTCCTAAGCCAAGAAACAAAATGATGGAGGGGGGCAGGAGCTCAATCCTTAAGGGTTTTTCAGTTTCAGAAGAACTGGGAAAGCACATAGGGACCCCCTCATCTAACAGGTGGGGAATATGAGATCCTGCTGCAACTTCAGGACAGAGATAAAACAGTGATAGTTGGTGGGCAAGGCTCCTTGCCATGGCGGGCTAGGATTGGCTCCCTAGTGGCTGGGAGTGAGGCCTAAGGCTCAAGACAGCCTGTGCTGAGTAGGCAGGAAGGAAGGTGAGGTTTGGAGGTATTTCCCTCAATCTTGGGGAGTGACCCTCGCAGTAGAAAAATTGTGGCCAGAGTCTGGAGCCACTCCTTTTACTGGAACTTGAGGCAGTCAGACAGCAGGTCCCGCATGGCTTGGAGCAGTTGCTGGAGATTTTTCTGAGGTCCAGGGACAAAGAGTCACAGCCCGCCATAAAGATAACCTGGTCATAGCTGCCAATGTGGCTATAAGGCAGTGAGCCAGTCATGAGCTTTTAGAGCACAACCGCACTGGCATAGACGTCTGACTGGAAGCTGAAGGGGTTCAGGTTCTGCATAAAAATCACCTCAGCTGCGATCCATCAAACAGAACCTGAAGGCTGCTCCAAGGGCTGGGCCCTGCTTCATTGAGTCTTCACTGTGGTCAGACAGGAGTCACTCATCTTTACTGGGAACACTTTGTGTCAAAAAATGTTATTAGACTTGAGATCTCCTTGAATAATATTCCTGTCATGGAAGTAGTTCATGGCCTGGGCAGTCTGCTGGGCCATGTCAGTTAGCTAGACTATGTAATGTAATGTAATATAATATAATATAATATAATATAATATAATATATAATGTAACAATGTAATATAATATGTTGTGATATATGTCAGACATAATTTATATAATGATGTCATAATACATTGTGATATCATATGTACTATGATATCACAATGTATTATATATAATATATATCATAAGTAACACATGGTGATATCATAATATATTATACCATAATATATATGGTATAATACATTGTGATATCATAATATAACGTTTTATATGTTTTATATATTTTATGAAATAACATACATTATAATATGACATCATATTGGACAAAATTTTATTATATTACTTTATATTACATATCATATTGTGATATAACAAAATTTTGTCAGATAATCTTACAGGAAAATTGATTTAAATTTTATAACAACATCGTCATATAAACTTTAAAGAACCTAAAAAAAATTATCTGCTCTTGTGTAAATGACTGCTTTTTTGATAACTGTGTGAAGGCCAGCTATGGGTGTGAAAAGGGGTCTGCTACTTTATGAGACATTGACTTCCAAATCATCACTGTTATTAACCAGTGCCCTTGCAAGATAAGAGAATATTTTACTCTAAGAAAGCATTTCCATAGATACCATAATAGGAATTCTGCTCACTTTAGTTAATAAGTTACTATAACTTTTTTGGTTATTAATAGTTTATGTCATTATTAAAAAATAAACTACAGATAACACATTGTACAGGTGTTTTGATTTGTCCTCTAACCTCAGGTCAAATTTAAAATTTTTTATTCACCAAATTTTATTTATTTTAGATAAAAGAGACCTTGTATCTCCCATGTGCTGTGATATCTGTACTTTGTTAGAAAGACAAATTCTCAGACAAAACTCATACCTATTTTGAAATTCTCAGACCAAATTCAAGCCTATTTTTATCAAAATCTAGATTTTAGGTAACGTTTCTAGGTGTTTCCTTTCAATAAAAATCCAAACCAAAACAAATTAAAAGTGTGTAGGTAATTCCCTTGCATATCAATAATTTTTAAGTGGGGTACTTTTATTTTTAAGAGAGGGATTGTTTATATGGATGTATTGATGTGTCAGTCCAGTACAGTTAAGATTTACCTTTTCTTTTTTTTTGACAGCATCTCAATCTGTGAGTCAAGGTGGAGTGTGGTGGTGCAATCACAGATCACCACGGCCTTGGCCTCCCGGACTTGAGCAATCCTCCCAAGTCAGCATCCCAAATAGCTGGGACTACAAGTGTGCACCATCATGCCCAACTAATTTTTTAAAAATTTTTGTAGAGATGAGGTCTCACTATGTTGCCCTAGTGAGGTCTTGTTATGTTGCCCGGGCTAGTCTCAAACTCCTGAGCTCTGGTTTCCCAACGGGGTGGAATTACAAATACAAGCCACTATGCCCGGCCAAGATTGGACCTTTCAATGAGCTCACATCTTATTTTTTTAAAAACCTAATTAAAAGGTAAAGTATGAGTAACAAATGAGTTTACAGTAATGATTATTAACTCAGATACTTCTATTCTTAAAAGAAAAAATGTTTATATGTGCATATTGATGTTTTAAAAAGTACAGTTAAGATTGAATCTTTCTCTTTTGCTTTTGAGACAGAGCCTTACTCTGTCACCCAGGCTTGTGTGTAGCTGCCCAATCACATCTCACTGAAGCCTCAACCTCCCAGACTCAAGGGATCCTGCTATGTCAGCATCCCAAGTAGCTGGGAGTACAGGCATGCACCATCATGCCTCATTTTTTAAAAATATATTTTTAGTAAAGATGTGGTCTCACTGTGTTGCCCAGGTTACTCTCAAACTCCTAAGCTCAAGTGAGCCCCCTGTCTTGTCATTCCAAAATGATGGAATTACACAGGCTTAAGGCATTGTGCTCAGCCAAGATTTTACCTTCATTTAGCACACATGTTACCTTAGAAAAAAATAATAATAAAGAATAAAGTCTGGGTAGAAAATGGATTGGAGTATAAATAAAATAAATTTGGTACATTATTAGTGGTTTTTGAGCCTGGGAAACAGGCGTATTATACTGTTTTCTTTATTTTGTATATGTTTTAAATTTTCTGTAATGAAACATGTATACAAATACAAAGTTGATCTACAATGTTAGCTCTTAAGACCTCAGTGACTTTGGGGAGCAAAAAGAGAGAAAGTGGGATTGTTTGGGGCAAGATGGCTGAATAGGAACAGCTCTTGTCTGTAGCTCCCAGTGAGACCAACGCAGAAGGCAGTGATTTCTCTATTTCCAACTGAGGTGCCCAGTTCATCTCATTGGGACTGGTTAGGCAGTGGGTGCAGTCCATGGAGGGCAAGCAGAAGCAGAGTGGGGCATCACCTGACCCAGGAAGTGCAAGGAGCCAGGGACCTCCCTCCCCCAGCCAAGGGAAGCTGTGAGGGACTGTGCTATCTAGCCCAGATACTATGGTTTTCCCATGGTTTTTGCAATCCACAGACCAGGAGATTCCCAAGTATACCTATACCACCAGGGCTCTAGGTTTCAAGCACAAAACTGGGTAGCTGTTTGGGCACACACCAAGCTAGCCACAGGAATATTTTTTTGTACCCCAGTGGCACCTGGAACTCCACCAAGACAGAACAGTTTACTCCCCTGGAAAGGGGGCTGAAGCCAGGGAGCCAAGTGGTCTGATCAGCGGGTCTCACTCCCGTGGAGCCCAGCAAACTAAGAACCACTGGTTTGAAATTCTCACTGCCAGCACAGCAGTCTGAAGTCAACCTGGGATGATCGATCTTGGTGAGGGAAGGGGTGTCTGTTATTACCGAGGTTTGAGTAGTCAGTTTTCCTCTGATAGTGCTAAAGAGGCCAGGAAGTTTGGACTGGGAGGAACTCAACACAGCCAGCAAAGTGGCTGTGGCCAGACTGCCATTCTAGATTCCTCTTCACTGGCCAGGGCATCTCTGAAAGAAAGGCAACAGCCCCAGTCAGGGGCTTATAAATAAAACTCCCATCTCCCTGGGACAGAGAACCTGGGGGAAGGGGTGGCTGTGGGCACAACCTCAGTGGAATTCAACATTGCTGCCTGCTGGCTCGGAAGAGAGCAGCAGATCCTGACAAGGAGGATTCTCCCAGCACAGAGTCCAAGCTCTGCTAAAGGACAGACTGCCTCCCCAAGTTGGTCCCTGATCCCCATGCCTCCTGACTGGGAGAGACCTCTCAGGAAGGGTCAACAGACATGTCACATATGAGAGTTCCAGCTGGCATCAGGCTGGTGCCCCTCTGGGAAGAAGCTTCCAGAGGAAGGAGCAGGCAGCAATCTTTGCTGTTCTGCAGCCTCTGCTGGTGATACCCAGACAAACAGGGTCTGGAGTGGACCTCCAGCAAACTCCAACTGACCTGCAGAAGAGGGGCCTGTTAGAGGAAAAACTAACAAACAGAAAGCAACAACATCAAAATCAACCAAAAGGACCCCCACCCAAAAACCCCATCCAAAGATCATCAGCCTCAAAGATCAAAGGTAGCTAAATCCACAAAATGAGGAAAAAATAGTGCAAAAATACTGTGAATTCCTAAAACCAGGATGCCTCTTCTCCTCCAAGTGATGGCACCTCCTCTCCAGCAAGGGCACAAAACTGAACGGAGAATAAGTTTGACAAATTAACAGAAGTAGGCTTCAGAAGGTGGATAATAAGAAAACTCTTCTGAGCTAAAAGACTGTATTCTAACCCAATGAGAGGAAGCTAAGAACCTTGATAAAAGGTTACAGGAACTGCTAACTAGAATAACCAGTTTAGAGAAGAACATAAATGACCAGATGGAGCTGTAAAACACAGCACGAGAACTTCGTGAAGCATACACAAGTATCAATAGCCAAGCTGATCAAGTGAAAGAAAGGATATCAGAGATTGAAGATTAACTTACTGAAATAAGGCAGGAAGACAAGATTAAAGAAAAAGAATGAAAAGGAATGAACAAAGCCTCCAGGAAATATGGGACTATGTGAAAAGACCAAACCTATGATTGATTGGTGTACCTGAAATTGATAGGGAGAATGGAACCCAGTTGGAAAACACCTTTCAGGATGTTATGCAGGAGAACTTCCCCAACCTAGCAAGACAGGCCAACATTTAAATTCAGGAAATATAGAGAACACCACTAAGATACTGCTCAAGAAGACCAACCCCAAGACACATAATCATCAGATTCTCTAAGGTTGAAACAAAGGAAAAACAGTTAAGGGCAGCCAGAGAGAAAGGTCAGATTATCTGCAAAGAGAAGCCCATCAGACTAACAGTGGATCTCTCTGCAGAAACCCTACAAGCTAGAAGAGAGGGGGACCAATACTCAACATTTTTAAAGAAAAGAATTTTCAACCCAGAATTTCATATCCAGCCAAGCTAAGCTTCATTAGTGAAGGAGAAAAAAATCCTTTGCAGACAAGCAAATGCTGAGGGATTTTGTCACCTCCAGGGCTGCCTTACAAGAGTTCCTGAAGGAAGCACTAAATATGGAAAGGAAAAACTGGTACCAACCGCTGCAAAAACATACCAAAATATAAAGACCAATGACCCTATGAGGAAACTGCATCAACTAATGTGCAAAATAACCAGCTAGCATCATGATGACAGGATCAAATTCACACATAACAATATTCACCTTAAATGTAAATGGACTACATTCCCCCAGTTAAAAGACATGGACTGGCAAATTGGATAGAGTCAAGACCCATCAGTGTGCTGTATTCAGGAGACCCATTTCACATGCAAAGACACACATGAGCTCAAAATAAAGGGATGGAGGAATATTTACCAACCAAATGGAAAGCAAAACAAAACAAAACAAAAAAACAAAAAACAAAACAAAAAAAACAGGGGTTGCAATCCTAGTCTTTGATAAAACAGACTTGAAACCAACGATGATCAAAAAAGACAAAGAGGCTGGGCGCGGTGGCTCAAGCCTGTAATCCCAGCACTTTGGGAGGCTGAGACGGGCAGATCACGAGGTCAGGAGATAGTAGACCACCCTGGCTAACACGGTGAAACCCCG
>NW_016823820.1:25835-39586 GCF_001698545.2 Rhinopithecus bieti
AAAAAAAAAAAGACAAAGAAGGGCATTACATAATGGTAAAGGGATCAATGCAACAAGAAGAGCTAACTATCCTAAATATATATGCACCCAATACAGAAGCACCCAGATTCATAAAACAAGTTATTGCAGACCTACAAAGAGACCTAGACTCCCACACAATAATAGTAGGAAACTTTGACACCCCACTGTCAATATTAGACAGATCAATGAGACAGAAAATTAACAATGATATTCAGGACTTGATCTCAGCTCTGGACCAAGCAGACCAAATAGACATCTATAGAACTCTCCACCCCAAATCAACAGAATATACATTATTCACAGCACCACACAGCACTTATTCTAAAATTGATCACATAATTGGAAGTAAAACACTCCTCAGCAAATAAAAAAGAATGGAAATCATAACAGTCTCTCAGACCACAGTGCAATCAAAATTAGAACTCAGCATTAAGAAATTCACTCAAAACTGCACAACTACATGGAAACTGAACAATCTGTTCCTGAATGACTGCTGGGTAAATAACAAAATTAAGGCAGAAATAAAGAAGTTCTTTGAAACCAAAGTGAACAAAGACACAATGTATCAGAATCTCTGGGACACAGCTAAAGCAGTGTTAAGAGGGAAATCTATAGTACTAAATGCTTACATCAGAAAGTGGGAAAGATCTAAAATCGACACCCTAATGTCGCAATTAGAAGAACTAGAGAAGCAAGAGCAAACAAATTCAAAAGCTAACAAAAGACAAGAAATAACTAAGATCAGAGCAGAACTGAAGGAGGCAGAGGCACAAAAAAGCCTTAAAAATAAAGGAATCCAGGAACTGGTTTTTTGAAAAGATTAACAAAATAGATAGACTACTAGCTAGCTAGACTAATAAAAAGGAAAAGAGAGAAGAATCAAACAGACACAATAAAAAGTGATTAAGGGGATATCACCACTGATCCCACAGAAATACAAACTACCATCAGAGAATACTATAAATACCTTTATGTAAATAAACTAGAAAATCTAGAAGAAATGCATAAATTCCTGGACACATACACCCTCCTGAGAGTAAACCAGAAAGAAGTTGAAATTCTAAATAGACTAATAACAAGTTCTGAAATTGGGGGAGTAATTAATAGCCTACCAACCAAAAAAAGCCCAGGCAGCACCAGACTGATTCACAGTCGAATTCTACCAGAGGTACAAAGAGGAGCTGGTACCATTCCTTCTGAAGCTGTTGCAAACAACAGAGAAAGAAGGACTCCTCCCTAACTCATTTTATAAGGCCAGCATCATCCTGATTCCAAAATCTGGCAGAGACACAACAACAAAAGAAAATTTCAGGCCAATATCCCTGATGAACATTGATGTGAAATCCTCAATAAATTACTGCCAGACTGAATCCTGCAGTACATCAAAAGCTTATCCACTACAATCAAGTCGGCTTCATATTTGACATGCAAGGCTGGTTCAACATAGGCAAATCAATAAATGTAATCCATCACATAAACAGAACCAATGACAAAAACCACCTGATTATCTCAATAAATGCAGAAAAGGCCTTCAATAAAATTCAATACCCCTTCATGCAAAAAACTCTCAATAAACCAGGTATTGAGGGAACACACTTCAAAATAATGAGAACTATTTATGACAAACCCATAGCCAATAGGGGCAAAAGTTGGAAGCATTCCCTTTAAACCGGCACAAGACAAGGATGCCCTCTCTCACCACTCCTATTCAACATGATATTGGAAGTTCTGGCCGGGGCAATCAGGCAAGAGAAAGAAATAAAGCGTATTCAAATAGGAAGAGAGGAAGTCACATTGTCTGTTTGCAGACGACATGATTGTATATTTAGAAAACCTTATTGTCTCAGCCCAAAAACTCCTTAAGCTGATAACCAACTTCAACAAAGTCTCAGGATACAAAATCAATGTGCAGAAATTACAAGCATTTCTATACACCAATAATAGACAAGCAGAGGGCCAAATAATGAATGAAATCCCATTCACACTTGCTACAAAGAGAATAAAATACCTAGGAATACAACTTACAAGGGACATGAAGAACCTCTTCAAGGAGAACTACAAACCACTGCTCAAGGAAATAAGACAGGATACAAACAAATGGAAAAAATAAATTCCATGCTCACGGATAGGAAGAATCGATATTGTGAAAATGACCATACTTCCTGAAGTAATTTATAGATTCAATGCTATTCCCATCAAGCTACCACTGGCTTTCTTCACAGAATTAGAAAAAACTACTTTAAATTTCATATGGAACCAATAAAGAGCCCGTATAGCCAAGAAAATCCTAAGCAAAAAGAACAAAGCTGGAGGCATCATGCTACCTGATATCAAACTATACTACAAGGCTACAGTAACCAAAACAGCATGGTATTGGTACCAAAACAGATAGATAGACCAATGGAACAAAACAGAAGCCTCAGAAATACCACACATCTACAACCATCTGATTTTCTACAAGCCTGACAAAAACAAGCAATGGGGAAAGGATTCCCTATTTAATAAATAGTGCTGGGAAAACTGGCTAGCCATATGCAGAAAACAGAAACTGGACCCCTTCCTTACACCTTATATAAAAATTAACTCAAGATGGATTAAAGATTGAAATGTAAAACCTAAAGCCATAAAAACCCTTGAAGAAAACTTAGGCAATACCCTTCAGGACATAGGCATGGACAAAGACTTCATGCCTAAAACACCAAAAGCAATTGCAACAAAAGCCAAAATTGACAAGTGGAATCTAATTAAACTAAAAAGCTTCTGCATAGCAAAAGAAACTATCATCAAAGTGAACAGGCAACCTACAGAATGGGAGAAAAATTTTGCAATCTATCCACCTGACAAAGGGCTAATACCGAGAATCTATAAGAAACTTAAACAAATGTACCAGAAAAAACTAAACAACCTCATCAAAAAGTGAGTGAAGGATATGAACAAATATTTACCAAAAGAAGACATTTATGTGGCCAACAAACATATGATAAAAAGCTCATTATCACTGGTCATTAGAGAAATGTGCAAACAAACACCACAATGAGCTAACATTTCATGCCAGAATGGTGATCACTAAAAAGTCTGGAAACAATGGATGCTGCCTAGGATGAGGAGAAATAGGAATGTTTTTAGCTTTTACACTGATGGTGGGAGTGCAAATTAGTTCAACCATTGTGGAAGACAGTGTGGCATTTCCTCAAGGATCTAGAACCATTTGAACCAGCAATCCCATGACTGGGTATATACCCATAGGATTATAAATCATCCTACTATAAAGACACATGTACATGTATGTTTATTGCAGCACTGTTTACAATAGCAATGACTTGGAGCCAACCCAAATGCCCATCAATGATAGATTGGATATAGAAAATGTTGCATATATATACCATGGAATACTATGCAGCCATAAGAAGGAATGAGTTCCTGTCCTTTTCAGGGACATAGACGAAGCTGGGAACCATCATTCTCAGCAAACTAACATAGGAACAGAAAACCAAACACCACATGTTCTCACTCATAAGTGAGAGTTGAACAATGGAAACATATGGACACAGAGTGGGGAACATCACACACCAGGGCCTGTTGGGGAGTAGGGGAAGAGGGGAGAGAAAGCATTAGGACAAATACCTAATGCATGTGGGGCTTAAAAACCTAGATGATGGGTAGATAGGTGAAACAAACCACCATGGCACATGTATACCTGTGTAACTAACCTGCATGTTCTGCACATGTATCCCAGAACTCAAAGTAAAATAAAATAAAATAAAAAAGTTGTAAAATGATGCCTACAACAGATACAGAATTATAAAATTTTTCAAAAATTACCTTCAAATCACAAAAGGATTTTGCTCACACAAAGATAATATAGATTTCTCAAGAAATACATTATAAAATTAAGTGTATTTTTATGACTTCTCACCTGAACAGGATAAAGCAACCTTTGACACTAGCAAAGAAACAAGAAAAGAATTAAACAAATGTAAAAGCATGTCATTCTCATGGATGGGAATAATCAAGATCATTAAAATGGCCATACTGCCCAAAGTAACTTACAGATTCAATGCTATTCCCATTAAAGCACCATTAACATTCTTCACAGAACTAGACAAAACTATTTTAAATGGGGAAGCAACCCTAAGCAAAAGAACAAAGCTGGAGCCATCATTATTGGGGAAACCAGCTCCCAATATTTCAACGTAAGTTCTTTTCTATTTTCCCTAATTGTCGACCAGTCTGAGAAATAAAGAGAAAGAGTACAAAAGAAAGAAATTTTACAGCTAGGCCTCTGGGGGTGACATCACAGGTTGGCAGTTTCTGTGATGCCCCCGAGCCGCAAAACCAGCAAGTTTTTATTAGGGATTTCAAAAGGGGAGGGGTGTACAAATAGGGAGTGGGTCACAGAGATCACATGCTTCAAATGGCAGTAAAAGATCACAAGGGCAGAAGGGCAGAGCAAGGTCACAAGGCAAGGGCAAAATTAGAATTACTAATGAGGTTCCATGTCCTGCTGTGCATGTATTGTCATTGATAAACATCTTAACAGGAAACAGGGTTCAAGAGCAGAGAACTGGTCTGATTAGAATTCACCAGACTGGAATTTCCTAATCCTAGCAAGCCTGATGGCACTGAAGGAGACCAAGGCATATTCCATCCCTTATCTTCAACCCCATAAGGCAGACACTCCCAGAGTGGCCATCCCTAGGCCTCCCCTGGGAATGCATTCCCTTCCCAGGGTTGTTCCTTATTGGGAAAAGAATTCAGTGATATTTCTCCTACTCATTTTCTGCAATAAGAAAAATATGACTCTGTTCTGCCTGGCCCCACAGGCAGGCAGACCTTATAGTTATCTCCCTTGTTCCCTGAATGTCGCTGTTATCCTGTTCTTTTTCAGGGTGCCCAGATTTCATATTGTTCAAACACACATGTTTTACAAACAATTTGTGGAGCTAACGCAATCATCACAGGGTCCTGAGGCAACATACATCCTCAGCTTACAAAGATGACAGGATTAAGAGATTAAAGTAAAGACAGTCATAGGAAATTATAAGAGTACTGATTGGGGAAGTAATAAATGTCCATGAAATCTTCACAATTTATGTTCAGAGATTGCAGTAAAGGCAGGTTTGAGAAATTATTAAAGTATTAATTTGGGGAACTAATAAATGTCCATGAAATCTTCACAATTTATGTTCTTCTGCCATGGCTTCAGCTGGTCCCTCCATCTGGGGTCCCTGACTTCCCACAACACATCATGGTACCCAACTTCAAAGTGTAATACAGAGCTACAATAACCAAAAGGGCATGTTACTAGTACAAGAACACATAGACCAAGGGAATAGAATAGAAAACCCAGAAATAAGACTGTACACCTACAACTATATGATCTTCAGCAAACTGGATTAAAACATGCAATGAGGAAAAGATTACCTATTCAATAAATGGTGCTGGGATAACTGGCTAGCCATATGCAGAAGATTGAAACTGGAAACCTTGCTTACATGATATACAAAAATTAACTCAAGATGAATTGAAGACTTAAATATAAAACCCCCAAACTATAAAAACCCTGGAAGACAACCTAGGCAATATAATTCAGGAGCTAGCCACAGGCAAAAGAATTATGACAAAGATGCCAAAAGCAATTGTAACAAAAGCAAAAAATAACAAATGGTATCAAATTAAATTAAAATGCTTCTGCACAGCAAAATAAACTATCAACAGAGTAAACAGACAATTTACAGAATGAGAGAAAATTTTTGCAAACTATGCATCTGACAAAGTTCTAATATCCAACAGTTATAAGTGGCTTAAACAAGTTTATAAGAAAAAGAAACCCTATTAAAAAGTGGGCAGGCTGGGCGCAGTGGCTCAAGCTTGTAATCCCAGCACTTTGGGAGGCCGAGACGGGCGGATCACGAGTTCAGGAGATCGAGACCATCCTGGCTAACACGGTGAAACCCCATCTCTACTAAAAAATACAAAAAAAATCTAGCCGGGCGAGGTGGCGGGCGCCTGTAGTCCCAACTACTCGGGAGGCTGAGCCAGGAGAATGCTGTGAACCTGGGAGGTGGAGCTTACAGTGAGCTGAGATCCGGCCACTGCACTCCAGCCTGGGCGACAGAGCAAGACTCCGTCTCAAAAAAAAAAAAAAAAAAAAAAAAAAAAAAAAGTGGGCAAAGGAGGTGAACAGACACTTCTGAAAAGAAGACATACATATGGCCAATAATCATGTGAAAAAAGCTCAACATCACTGATTAGAGAAATGCAAATCAAAACCACAATGAGATACCATCTCACACCAGTCAGAATGGCTGCTGTTAGAAAGTTAAAAAATAATAGATGCTGGTGAGATTGTAGACAAAAAGAAATGCTTATACTCTGTTGGTGGGAGTAAAAATTAGTTCAACCAGGTGGAAGAGAGTGTGGTGATTCCTCAAAGACCTAAAAACAAAACTACCATTTAACTCAGCAATCTCATTACTGAGTATATACCCAAAGGAATATAAACATTGCATTGTAAAGACACATGCAAACACATGTTACTGCAGCACTATTCAGCAAAGACATGGAATCAACCTAAATGCCCATAAATGATGGACTGGATAAAGAAAATCTGGTAGATATACACCACAGAATACTATGCAGCCATAAAAAAGAATGAGATCATGTCCTTTGTAGGGACATGAATGGAGTTGGAGGCCATTATCCTTAATAAACTAATGCAGGAACAGAAAACCAAATACAGCATGTTCTCACTTATAAGTGGGAGCTACATTATGAGAACACATAGACACACATAGGAGAGCAACACACACTGGTGCCTATCAGAGGGTGGCAGTTGGAAGGAGGAAGAAGATCAGGAGAAATAATGAATGGGTACTAGGCTTAATACTTGGGTGATGAAATAATCAGCACAACAAATCCCCATGACACATTTACCTATGTAACATACCTGCACATATACCTCTGAACTTAAAAGTTAACAATACACACACACACACACACACACACACACATACACATACACACATACATACAAGACAAGACATGAACAAAATTGGGGCCTGTAATCCCCAACTGGACACCTAACGTTTTTCTGGTGTGTGAAAGTTGTATTAGTCCTTGAGGCACAGATGACTTTTCTCCCGGCCTCCTTGCTTGCTTGCCCCATATGTTCAGGAACTAAGATCTGGGCTGGTCCTGTGTCTCTAAGAAGCCAGGCACCTCACTATGAGAATGAGGAGGAGTGGGGTTTGAGGAATGTCAGAGGAGAAGGTGAACTATGGGGAAAAAAACAGGACAACCAGGCACCTGCGGCCACTGGTGGCAGTGTGGGCAGGAATGGCTGTTGCCTGGGCAAGGTGATCCAGGGTGCCAGGAGTCATTCATTGCTATTCCCAACCGCCATCTAAGAGCACCAAGTCATTCCTAAACTGGGTGCTCAAGAAACTGAAGAAGAAGCAGCTTCAGCTTGGAGTGGCATGAGGGTAAGTACATTGCCTGGCACCTGGTGCCCACAGGTTTGTCTGCAGCCTGGGCCAGGGTGCCCACAAAAACACGTTGGTGCAGCTACCCTTGTACTTCTCTTGCCGTCTTCTGTTGTGCAAAATGTTCAGGTGGCTGCATCTCAGGCAGAGAGGTCAGAGATGTCTATAAAAAGCCCTGCTTGTGTTGCTGGCATGGAGGAGAGAGAAAAGTGGCCAGCTGGTTTGGGTTTTAGAGGGTAAAAACCTATAAGACCCTGTCTCTTCAGGGGACTTTCATTGAAGTCTTACCTGGTCTCAACTCACCTGAGCCTCTGAAAACAGAAGAAATTGGCTCTTTTAGATTTTCCAGCCATAGTGGTCAGGATCCTTGTGTGTGTGGCTCTCTAGGAGCCAGTCTACTTCAGGAGTATCCAGTCCAGGTGTAGTCAGGGCCTCCCAGCAGAGTTGCTGAGATGTCTGGGCAGATCTTTTTACTGCAACTGGCCTATCTGACCTTCAGTGTTGCAGGCCATGTCTGTTGCTTTCAGAAGCCCCCTGCAAGCCTCAGTGTTGCTGGGCCCAGGCCCTTCTCTCTTTATTTGTGTTTCATCTTACCCCTCAACACATGATCCAGAGCACTGACTCTGCCCTTCCTTCCCTTTCCCAGGACAGGCCCCACGCACACTCCACTCTATCAGGGCATGTCTGGATCATATGTCTGTCTCTTAGTTGTTAAAAAAGGGAAAATGATTTCATTGGCTTTTTCTTTTAACTTCATAGAACTGATTTATTATTCAAATGTTCGTTTTACGGGTAGATATACATGGAAATTTGTACAAAAATGCTAATGATGTGAGATTAACATTCTTACACTTTGTTTGATGATTATGGAGTTGCTATTTCACCTTTCCCTATTTTTATGTTTATGTGTTCAATGGAAAAATCTTTCAGTGAAGACTCCTCAGTATGATACACAAAATGTTGTGCAATCAATCATTGATAGATGCACAGTGAAGCGACTTCCAGTTCCCATTTGGAGCTAGAATTAAAAACTCCTGATGGTAAACTCACATGATGAGGAGCTGTAGGATGCCATCATTTTCTACACATCTATCTGCCTTCACAGTTGTTGTTTGACCTTGCCAAGGGAAAAAGTGGGAATATGTTTTCCTAAGAACTACTCTTCTCCATTTTATAGGTTTCTAGTTTGTGCTTTGTTCAGATTGCCCAGAAGCTGATGATCGCAGAGAAGAGGTCATATTGTCATGAGAAAGCTTTCCTGCAGATTCAGTAAAGGTGTTTACCACCAGGACCCATGGTGCCTCCAGATGCAGGATGGGTCTCAAAACCCATTGCTGAGGCCAGGAAGTAAGGACAAAAGTTGAGGGCTGCCCACAGGAAAGAGAAAAATGCTCCCTTTGGGTTTCCAAGTAGTTAACTGCTTATTCTTGCATCAGTCTTGCTCCTGACCACGATGTATTCCTTGTTCATTCTCCTTGGTATCCCACTGATTGTGCATCTAGGAAAAAGAGGACTGGATGGAGGATGGTGCAAAGAACAACTACATCCTTCCAGAGCTGATGCCCTGATGAGCTCTGAAGCACACAGCAGAGCCTGAAATCTCTGGGCTTCTCTACATGCATCTGGAAAACATTTAAATTAACTTATTAAATTTTTCTCTACAAAAACTCTGGGTCAATTCAAACCCCAACTTATCAGTACAGCTGGCCTTCCTTCCTAAATCAGCCAAGGCATGGACTGACTAGCTTCATTATTTATCTCCCTTTGACTGCAGGCTGCATGTTCTATCTCATTTTTCTTAGAGTTGCAGAAGTTGGAGGCTTTTGGCTATAGCTGGGCTGGTCAGGTTCATCTCCCTTACTTTGATTCTAGTGTGGCACCACATCTACCCCTGAGAGCTGTAAAAACCTAAGAAATGATGCTCCTATTATTATCAACCTATTGTAGGAAGCCTCACCCTGCCAGATGTGCTGTCTCATCCTTCCTTCTTTCTGCTGCCTGTACTTCTTCATTTATTTTATTTTATGTTTCTGAGGTGGAGTCTCACTCTGTCACCCAGGCTGGAGTGCATTGGTGCTATCTTGGCTCACTGCAACCTCTGCCTCCCGGGTTTAAGTGATTCTCCTGCCTCAGCCTCCCAAGCTGCTGGGACTACAGGCACAAGATTATCAATTTTGCTTTGTGATTAACCATTGGCTTCTCATGTTGATAACTCCTTTGAATCTTTTCTTGACTTACTTGTGTTCCTGCAAAGTCGTGATTTTTTTTAGCTCTATTTGGCATTGCAGGGATGCACAAGCATTCACATTGCACACATAACAATGTGATTACTTTACTTTATTAATATGTGAAAATATTAGTAGCTGCACATGGCTAAAATGAATGTTTCTGTCTTTAACAGTAAGTTAGTACTGGTAGAATTTGTTATGCAGTATTTGGTGATTTGGTTCCAGTCTCAATGCTTCCTTCTTGGCATGTCATTGAATATCTAAATCAACCTCAGTACGGATTTCCTTTGAAATTCAGTAATTATTCAACTTTATCTTACACTTGTCTGTGGCTAGATATTGTTTATGGGTTACACTCCCAAACAGGAGATCTAAATGATAAATTATGGCATATACAAGCAAATAAATTCTCAGAATTTATTATTTTTTTTTATTATACTTTAAGTTCTAGAGTACATGTGCACAACATGCAGGCTTGTTACATAGGTATATATGTGCTGTGTTGGTTTCCTGCACCCATCAACTCATCATTTAGGTATTTCTCCTAATGCTATCCCTCCCCCAGACCCCTCCCTGTGACAGGCCCTGGTGTGTGATGTTCCCCACCCTGTGTCCAAGTGATCTTATTGTTCAATTCCCACCTATGAGTGAGAACATGCGGTGTTTGGTTTTCTGTCCTTGCGATAGTTTGCTGAGCATGATGGTTTCTAGCTTCATCCACGTCCCTGCAAAAGACATGAACACATTCTTTTTTATGGATGCATAATATTCAATGGTGCATGTGTGCCACATTTTCTTAATCCAGTCTATCGAGTTCTCAGAATTTAGAGTAAGTGTGGGGAAAAGAAAGAGAGATCAGCCTGTTACTGTGTCTATATAGAAGGAAGTAGACATAAGAGACTCCATTTTGTTCTGTATTTGAGATGCTGTTAATCTGTGACTCTACCCCAACCTTGTCCTTGCAAGAGACATGTGCTGTGGTGAATCAAGGTTTAATGGATTTTGGGCTGTGCAGGATGTGTCTTTGTTAAACAAGTACCTGAAGGCAGCTTGCTGGTTAAAAATCCTGCCTGTCCCTGGGCAATAGAACATCTCGGTGTAAAACCCGATTGTATGCTTTGTTTACTGAGCAAGGAGAAAACCGCCTTTAGGAATAAGGTGGGACTTGCTGGAGCAATGCTGCTAAAAGGTTTATGGAGATGTTTGCATATGCATCTCAAGGCACAGCATTTTCCTTTAAACTTATTCATGTCATAGGGATTTTTGTTCATATGTCTTACTGCTGATTTCCTCCCTACAATGATCCTATTGTCCAGCCACTCCCTTATCTTTTTGATGGTAAAGATAATTATCAATAAATACTAAGGGAACTCAGATTCCGGGGCCAGCGTGGGTCCTCTGTAAGCTGAGCGCCGGTCCCCTGGGCCCAGTTTTTCTTTCGCGCCGGTCCCCTGGGCCCACTTTTTCTTTCTCTATACTTTGTCTCTGTGTCTCATTTCTTTTCTCAAGTCTCTCGTTCCACCTAACGAGAAATGCCCAGAAGTGTGGAGGGGCAGGCCACCCCTTCAGTAGAAGAAATTGAATGTTACATACATTTATAATATTAAAATTGTATTTAAAATGTTTAAATCAATTAAATGGTAAAATAAGAAACCAAAATAATATTGAAAGAGGAAAAAACTTTATTTATTTGTTTATTTATTTATTTATTTATTTTTGAGATAGTGTCTCCCTCTGTCATCAAGGCTGGAGTGCAGTGTCTGCAAACTCAGCTCACTACAACCTCTGCATTCTGGGTTCAGGCAATTCTCCTGCCTCAGCCTCCTGAGTAGCTGGGACTACAGGCACGTGCCACCATGCCTGACTAATTTTTGTATTTTTAGTAGAGACGGGATTTCACCATGTTGGCCAGGTTGGTCTCAAACTCCTGACCTCAGGTTATTTGCCCACCTCAGTCTCCCAAAGTGCTGGGATTACAGGCGTGAATCATAGCACCTGGCTGAAGAAGAAACTTTAAAGTTGAAGAGTATACGTGGAAAGAGCCAAATGTAAATTGAATAAAAGAAAAAATCTTTAAATTGAATATACATTATAGGAGTTAACTATTAACTTATAATAAGCCAATGAGAGAAATAGTTAACTGGGAGATTAAGCAGAGCAAATCTATGGTAACAAAGACAAACTGATATAAAATGCAAATATATTTACAGATCTATAAAGACTAAAATTAGAAGGAATAAAATATACTTAATTGCTTTACTAAAATACATTTAAAAAATAAAACATAGCTTTAGTAAAAGAAAATTTATTTTTGGAAAACTAAAAGCCAGAAACAAATTCTTGAATGCAGAAATACATAGTTTTCAACAAAAAAGCAAATAAATGTAATAATTCCTGCAGAAATAATAGTCAAACTGTGTAATATTAAAGGGACAGAGTGTCACCATGTTGGTCAGGCTGGTCTCGAACTCCTGACCTTGTGAGTCACCTGCCTTGGCCTCCCAAAGTGCTGGGATTATAGGCATAAGCCACCACGCCCAGCCAGGATCACTAATATTTTAAGCAAAGTCAAAAAGATTACTTCAGTCTTACATTAGTTCACTCCATGCAGTTATGTCCTGTTCTGCTTGATATTCATGAACATTTCAGCTCTCCATGAGAGTCCTGAAAGTTTTTTCTTTATTCTAATACCAAGATTTCCAAAGTTATCAGAAACCTGCATTTAAGATCACCTGCCAATGTCCTATAGCTGATTATAAATTACCTTTCAAAGAGGATTAAAACAAGACAACAATTGTCTGTGGATGACAGAGAAGTCTTAGAACAGCCACTATTAAAGCCACAATTGACAGGGAGATTTTCGTTACTTCTGTTGCATACAAGAATTTTACATAACAATTATTACTATTAGTAACATACACTAAGTCATATGGGAATTACAGGATTTTCCATTATTTTGAAACACATACAAAATAACATATTTCTACAAGTACAGCCCAAGGAAAACAAAACACCATTTCATATTTGACAATGCTTTCTTTTTTGTTTTTGAGATAGTTTCGCTCTTGTTGCCCAGACTGGAGTGCAATGCTGCAGTCTCGGCTTGCTCACTGCAACCTCTGCCTCCTGGGTTCAAGCGATCCTCCTGCCTCAGCCTCCTGAGTAGCTGGGATTACAGGTGCCTGCCACCACACCTGGCTATTTTTGTGTGTGTGTTTTTAGTAGAGACAGGGTTTCACCATGTTGGCCAGGCTGGTCTCTTACTCCTGACCTCAGGTGATCCACCCACCTCAGACTCCCATAGTGCTGGGATTTCTGGTGTGAGCCACTGTGCCCAGCCTGACAATGCTTTCCGACAATTCTTCCTGTATGATTTTTATACCAAATAAGCCAAATGTCATTTTTGTCCTTTAAGAGATCTACTGTCTAAAAGATATTTAAGTAAGAAAATACATAATTTATAATCTGATTTTTAAAAGTTTGTCAAGTATCAAATCCTAGGTTATCATAAGTCACTCATTAACCAAAATGATAACTCAAAATTTTAAGGCTGGGCATAGTGGCTCACACCTGTAGTCCCAGCACTTTGGGAGGCCGAGGTGTGTCGATCACAAGGTCAGGAGTTCAAGACCACCCTGGCCAAGATGGTGAAACTCTGTCTCTACTAAAAATACAAAATTAGCTGGATATGGTGGCACGTGCCTATAATCCCAGCTACTCAGGAGGTTGAGGCAGAAAATTGCTTAAACCCAGGATGTGGAGGTTGCAGTGAGCCAAGATCACACCACTGCACTCCAGCCTTGGTGACAGAGTAGGACTGCATCTTTAAATAGGCAAAAACCTTTACTCATTAATAGAGGGAAGACTTCACTTCCCAAATAATCTTTTTTTCCCTTTCCCTTTGCTCCAGTTTATTCAAAAAAGTAGATAAAATCTTTCATTTTAAAATGTTACATGAAAATCTTGTTCACAGTTTGCTAAATCTCACCCTTGTGTTAATGCACTATTGATGTCAAAC
>NW_016823820.1:40307-44479 GCF_001698545.2 Rhinopithecus bieti
GCACGCACAACACTTATATACACAGAAGGAAGAAGAAGATCAAGTAGCTTTAAGATTTTTCCTTTGTCAGTTTTTTTAATTGGATTACCACCCTGGCTTCAGGTTGGATGTCTCAGAGAAATAGGACCAGGAAAACAAAAACCAAGCAGTTTCTACAGACTAGTAAGTAAGCACAGCTGGAAGGCAAAACAGATCCCTCCAAATTAAGACTACTATTTTTATACTAGAACCTGAATCCAAAAAGAGAAAATTAGCCCATCTCCCATTGACATCTTATCTCTCAGTAGGGGGAGGGGACATTTTCATACCTTCTAGGGGCCAAGAGCACACTTCTCTGATTCAAATTTGCAAAAAAAGCCAAGTATCCCCCCATAGCTGCCATTAGCCATCACTCAATATATATTTCCTACTTAGTTATTACACATCTAAGTTCTCTCATAATGTGAAGTAATTTCTGATATTCCAGAAAGTAAAAACCATCAGACAATGCAATGCAAAATGGAACAGAGCCTTGACTTTGAGAGGGATCTATCCACTTCCAGTTCCTGGGGTTTCGTTAGGAAAACAGACATTTTTCACAAAATGCCTATTGTGGCACTTCCTCTGTTTTTTCCAAGGAGTTCCAATTGTTAGAGCTTGAATATCTGCATTTAATTAAGCCAACTTTTGGGCCAGGCATGGTGGTTCACACTTGTAATTCCAGCACTTTGGGAGGCCGAGGCAGGCAGATCATTTGAGGTCAGGAGTTCAAGATCAGCCTGGCCAACATGGTGAAACCCCATCTCTACTAAAAATACAAAAATTAGCGGGGTGTGGTCACGGGCGCCTGTAATCCCAGCTACTCCGGAGGCTGAGGCAGGATCATTGCTTGATCCCAGGATGTGGAGGTTGCAGTAAGCCAAGATTGCTCCACTGTACTCCAGCCTGAATGACAGAGCAAGACTCTATCTCAGAAAAATAAATAAATAAATAAATAAACAAACATAAGCTGAATTTTAACCATGATGTACTTTTTTAAAAAAATTGTTTATTTATTTATTTATCTTGAGATGGAGTTTTGCTCTTATTGTCCAGGCTGGAGTGCAATGGCATGATCTTGGCTCACTGCAACCTCCACCTCTTGGGTTCAAGCAATTCTCCTGCCTCAGCCAACAGTAGCTAGGATTAAAGGTATGTGCCACCATGCCTGGCTAATTTTGTATTTTGAGTAGAGACAAGATTTTTCCATATTGGTCAGGCTGGTCTCAAACTTTCAACCTCAAGTGATCTGCCCACTTTGGACTCCCAAAGGGCTGGCATTACAGGTGTGAGCCACTGTGCCTGGCAAAAACTTTATTTCATTCTCTTATTACTTGACTTAAGCCATGCCAAAGTGTCAATATTTCTGACTTTTGAAGTTTACTAACAGAACCTCCCAGGTGAAACCAATAAGCTTCTTTTTTGTTGTTTTTTTTTTTGAGACAGAGTCTTCCTCTGCCACCCAGGCTGGAGTGCAGTGGCCAAACTCGGCTCACTGCAACTTCTGCCTCCTGAAACCTATAAGCTTTAACTAAGGTTATGGACCTAACCATAAGTATACAAGGTATTTTCAAAAAGGTGGCAAGCAGTTTTTACAAAATCTAGAATCTTTAAAAGTAGCTCTGGGAAAGGAAAATCCAAGATGATTCACAGAGGGGAAGAGAATCAACAAATGTTCACACAGATATCAAATCACAAAGGACTCATTTCCTAAGCCAGAAATTGAACCCTGAACTCAGGCTGCCACTGTGAGACAGCAAAGCCCAGCAACTGAACTACAGCACTGAGCAGGCTCCATTGGAGTCTCCCAGAAGAAGCCTCCAGCAACCGATTTTGAGCTTGCAAAGGTTTTTAACTGCTCAAGATCATTTTTAGGGTTAACTATAGCATAAATTTTAAATTTTCTGTATGCTGAATGGTAGAAACCAAGAGAACATATTGCCACATGGCCATAAGTTCAAGCTCCCAAGAACATAAAACAAGAGGGAAACTTCATCCATTTTGTTGTTGTTTGCTTCAAGGACTTGTTTTTTGTTTCTTTGTATCTTTGAGAGGGAGTATTGCTCTTGCTCTCAGGCTGGAGTGCGGTGGTGGGATCTTGGCTTACTGCAACCTCTGCCTCCCAGGTTCAAGCAGTTCTCCCTGCCTCAGCCTCCTGAGTAGCTGGGACTACAGGTGCCTACCACCACCCTGGCTAATTTTTGTATTTTTAGTAGAAATGAGGTTTCACTATGTTGGTCAGGCTGGTCTTGAACTCCTGACCTCAGGTGATCTGCATGCCTCGGCCTCCCAAAGTGCTGGGATTACAGGCGTGAGCCACCGCGCCTAGCCAGGAATTACAATTTGAGATGAGATTTGGGTGGTGGCACAGAACCAAGCCATATCACTGCAAAAGATCCACAGTAAGGAAGGTCATAAAATCCAAAATTTTAAAATAATTGTCTTTATATTTTTTCAATTTCTGAATAACTATATTATATATCATTTATAAATGCATATGACGTTATACACAAGGTTAAAAGTAAATATCCTCTGTGGTTGGCCTGTCTCAGATCAGGGAAGAAGTCTTGGCTGTAAAGGCTGTAGCCTAGCCTGTTATTTTTGCCTTATTCAGCCCAGTGTTTGATCAAACTTTCTGTTACTCAGGGCCTGAAGGGTGGGGCCTCAAACCTTATCCAGTCAGAGGCCATGGACTAGAAACTGTCCAATCAGGCATGCAGCTGGAGAGAACAGGATGCTTCCATAATTTTGTGGGTCCTTTCTGTATCTCTGTGCCCAGAGCTCCAGTCCAGTTCAGTGGGGTGATCTCACTTCATTACAATCTCGGCCTCCCGGGTTCAAGTGATTCTCCTGCCTCAGCCTCCCAAGTAGCTGAGATTACAGGCCTGTACCAGCACAGCTGGCAAAGTTTTGTATTTTTAGTAGAGACAGGGGTTTCACGATGTTGGCCAGGCTGGTCTTGAATTCCTGACCTCAGGTGATCTGGCCGTCTTGGCCTCCCAAAGGATTACAGGCATGAGCCGCTGTGCCCGGCCTCAGCTGTGTCTTAAGCAGGGTCTTAAGTCAACCATGCTTTTCTTACAGACTAACTCTGACTTGCAGTAAAGTATTAAATTTTCAATTTTTCTGACATTCCCAAATGCCAACTTTTTTTCTAACTCACATTATTATTTATTTGTCCTTTCTTGTATATTTCAGACACAGTACTTAAAATAATTATTTTTTAAAAAAGCATTGGATGACATTTTAAAAGTGTCATTCAATGTCAAACGGGAAAAAATGTTTCCCGTTTGTAAATATTTAACATAAGAAGAAAGCAGAGGCTGGGCGTGGTGTCTCATGCCTGTAATCCTAGCACTTTGTGAGACCCAGGCGAGCAGATCACTTGAGGTCAGGAGTTGGAAATCAACTTGGGCAACATGATGAAACCCCATCTCTACTAAAAATACAAAAAAAATTAAGCGGGCGTGGTGGTGGGTGCCTGTAATCCCAACTACTCAAGAGGCTGAGACAGAAGAATCGCTCGCACCCAGTAGAGGCAGGTTGCAGTGAGCCGAGATCGTGCCACTGCACTCCAACCTGGACAACAGAGTGAGACTCTATCTCAGAAAGAAAAAAAAAAAAAGAAAGCAGAGATTAAGCCTCTGACACTGTATTGTAAAAAATCTCTGTGCCTCATTTTTGTCTTTTCCATGCACAGACATCTTATCATAATGTCTGGGTTGAGTTATTTGGGGGGAAACCTTACAAGGTAATGTTTCTTCAGCCACACTTTAGGTTTTTCCTGGCCCTGGGTCTTAGTACTGCTTGGGGATAAACCAAGATACCCACTGTGGCCATGTCTGCTGGAGTGTCTAGTGAATATCATCTCCTGAGTTATTTTCTTTTTGAGAATAACACACGGTATAAAGTGTAGCCTTTCAAGAGAGCAAATGGATGCCCTGGGGCTGTGAGCAATCTCCTAGTATACTTTTCCTGTAAAAAGCTAATCCCTTGCGACATTAGGATTGTCTTTACCCAAGTCAGCTTCCATTTCCTGGAGACACATTGCTGGTCAGCCAATCAGATGCTGGTATTGAGGGAAAAACCCAGAAGTAATTTCTGCTCTCTGGATTCTGTCAGATTTGTGAAGGCAAAAAAAAAAAAAAAAAAAA
>NW_016823820.1:45749-68804 GCF_001698545.2 Rhinopithecus bieti
AGGCTATAAAAAGCAAGTGCACGCATTGTTTGAGGCCCTCTTGTATGTTGTAGAACGGAGGGACCAAGTTCGAACTTGCATTAAAGATCCTTGCCGCTTGGCTTTGACTCTGGACTCTGGTGGTCTTCTTCGGGGAATAAACGGTCTGGGCATAACAGTTTCAGAAAAAAAATGTAGTCATCTATTTGTTAAAATTCTCATTTGCCCTTTTCTTTTCAGAGTGAGTGTAGAAATTTTCTCAGGTGTGTTACTTTTGGCTGCGTGATTTCACACAGTATTCTAAGCTTAGCTTTGGGAATATTACCAAGGGAAATAATATGAAAAATGTCTCTTCCATTATGGCTGTAGGAAATGAATACATTTGCACAAGAAAATGTGGTAGATAACTGGGGAATTACACAGATTCGTCAAAACATCAGTCTCTCTTTTTGCAAAATTAATATGTGACAGTAAATACCTCTGTTCTACATCCTGTTATTTTTATTTTTGAGACCAAGTCTCTGTCGCCCAGGCTGGAGTACAGTGGCACAATCTCTGCTCAATGCAACCTCCTACTCCTGGGTTCAAGCGATTCTCCTGACTCAGCCTCCCGGGTAGCTGGGATTACAGATACCCACCACCATGCCCAGCTAATTTTTATATTTTTAGTAGAGATGGGGTTTTGCCATGCTGGCCAGGCTGGTCTCAAACTCCTGACCTCAGGTTGTCCACCCACCTGTGCCTCTCAAATTGTTGGGATTATAGGCATGAGCCACCCTCCTGGTCCTGTTATCTTGATTTCTGAATTTTATGCTAAACCTTATGAGATGGGACTGGGCACCTTTTAGAAGTTTGTTCATATTACTAATTGTTTACTGAATATTCTGTTATGGAAATAAGTTAGTGATATGTGTATTGTCTGAAAGAGATAGATACTTTTGCTTTTCTCATTGAGCTATAAAATGTAAGCACCTTAAAATTTTTTTCCATTCCATAAGCACTGCGTTTCAGTAATTTTTCTGGATTTATCTTCCACTTAGTTTCTAAAACTAAGTGAACATCTCTGACTTGGAAATTAAAGCCTGAGCCCTGTGACTCCAAGCTAAGAGCAATATGGAGCCTGCAAAAGGAGGTTATTGAAGATCTAGTCAGTTCTTTCTAGGGAGTCTCTCCTGCAGATGTCCCAACCTGCTCATCCCAGCCATGGAAGAAGCCTTTTTACTGAGATAAGCAACAGAGCCCAGAAAAGCTGGGGACCCACAGGCAGATGCAGTTAGAATTAGAATGGATGGTAATTGGGAGGATCTTACTGAAATTAAAGGTGTTGCTGTTTTGGGGGCAGTTTCTAGACTTTGTAAAATAAAACAAGTTCAGATTTAGGTAAGAAGTTCTGAATCCCAACAACAGAAAAAAGTGCCAAGTATAAGATTTTTAAGGATATCAGCATAGCGGCAGACAATGACTTTCTTTCATAGAGAATAGCAAACAAGTTTAGAAAGAAGATGGAGTAAGAATGGTATGATAGAAGGGGACAAAATTAGATACTAGATCAGGGAATGTTTTACCTGGAAGAAGCATGTTCTTAAGGATAGACAGAAAATGGGGTTGTATGTTGGCTCAGACAGGGTACTCAAAGGTCAAGAGCCCTGAGAGAAGAGAAAAATTTAAGCAAATTTGATTAAAAAATATTTTGACCATTGAAGAAAAGTATTTAGCTGATTCTTTTATAAGAGAGAGGTGAAAATTTGCAGAGTCTGTATCTGGCTATGTGATAAGTAAGAAAATACAAAACCATCTAAGTCATAATAGGAAAAAATATTTCTCTTAAGCTGTTGGTGAAGACCACAAAGGATGGAAAAATTAATTAATTAATTTAGAGACAGGCTCGCTCTGTCATCCTGGCTGGAGTGCAGTGGCATGATCTCAGCTCACTGCAACCTCCACCTCCCAGATTCAAGCAATTCTCCTGCCTCAGCCTCCCAAATAGCTGGGATTACAGGTGCCCACCACTGCGCCTGGCTTATTTTTTGTTGTTTTAGTAGAGACGGGATTTCACCATTTTGGCCAGGTTGGTCTCAAACTCCTGACTTCAGGTGATCCACCTGCCTCAGCCTCTCAGACTGCTGGGATTACAGACAAGAACCATCGCACCTGGCTGGAGAATTTTATTAATCACAGCTATTTACCAGGACTATCTATATGCCCCATCTTTCCCAAACTTTTTTTATACATCTTTCTTTTCCATTTCACTGTTTCTTGGTTGCATGTTTTATAGTAAACTGGTTAACATAAGTACAGGATTTTGCAGAATTCTGTATCTCTATCAAATTATTGAACTTGAGGGAGATTATGGGGGTCCCCAATTTACAGACAGTAGCTGAGAAGCATAGACGGGTCCCTGGGATTTGTGACAGGCATGTGCAGTGAGGGTGATATGGTGACACTGAGCTCTGAATTATGGTCCGTGCCGACTCTGGGTGGTATCAGGATGGAAATGTTAGACAACAAGTTGGTGTTAAAAAATTACTTGGTGCCAGCCTGGCCAACATGGTGAAAAGCTGTCTCTACTAAAAATACAAAAATTAGCTGAGCATGGTGACAGGTGCCTGTAATCCCAGCTACTTGGGAGACTGAGGCAGGAGAACCACTTGAACCTGAGAAGTGCAGGTTGCAGTGAGCTGAGATGGTGCCACTGCACCCCAGCCTGGGCGACAGAGTGAGAGACTCCATTACAAAAGAAAAAAAAAATTGCTTAGTGTTTAGCAAACTCCACAGATTTGGTGTCAGAAAAGAGATATTACAGAGGCCTGACCTGGAGGGGGACTCTGGGCGTCTGGTAAGGGGAGGCTCTGTTCTCATGCGCACAGGCTGTCACACTGCACATTGTCCTGTGACTCTAGGTCTCCTCTCAGGGTGAAAGGGTACTAAAAGGAACTGTGATAACAGACCTCCTTTTTTCAGAGCTGCCACCACGTGATTCTCACCCATTCACAGACAGACCTACTAGACATTGATGCGTCCACACCCCTCCCAGGACTAGGCCCCACCCTCAAGCATTCCACCACAGCGCTTTTGCTCTTAGTGCTTCTTGCCAAAATCCCACCAAAGTGCCTACAAGTTTCCTGGCGTATCCCCAACCCCAGACACTGAATCTGCAGTAGCACCTGTTTCCTCCACTAATGTAGGGGTCCATACCACTTGATCATGGTCTAATCTGCCTGCATGGACACAGGACTAAATCAGAGTATAGCTCCACGTGGAGCACTGTCTGTAGCATAAACCAGTCCTACCACTGACCTTGCACTCTTTCCCACCCATGAATTTTTTTTTTTTTTTTTTGAGGCGGAGTCTTGCTCTGTCACCCAGGCTGGAGTGCAGTGGTATGATCTTGGCTCACTGCAACCTCCGCCTCCTGGGTTCAAGCGATTCTCCTGCCTCAGCTTCTTGAGTAGCTGGGATTACAGGTGCGTGCCACCATGACCAGCTAATTTTTGTATTTTTAGTACAGACAGGGTTTCACAATGTTGGCCAGGCTGGTCTTGAACTCCTGGCCTCAGATGATCTGCCCCCCTTGACTTCCCAAAGTGCTGGGATTACAGGCGTGAGCCACCGTGCCCAGCCAAATTTTTTTTCTTTTACCTTTTATTTTAGATTCAGGAGTACGTGTGCAAGTTTGTTATATAGGTAAAATCATATCATGAAGTTTTTGTGTACAGATTATTTTATCACTCAGGTAGCAAGCATAGTACCCAACAGGTTTGTTTTCTGATTTTCTTCATCCTCTGACCCTCCACCCTGAACTAGGCCTCAGTGTCTGTTTTTCTCTTATCTGTGTCCATGTGTTCTCATTATTTTGCTCCCACTTGTAAGTGACAACATACAGTATTTGATTTTCTGTTCCTGCACTAGTTTTCTAAAAATAAGTCTTCAGTTCCGTCTATGTTGCTGCAAAGGACATGATGCTGTTCTTTCTTATAACTGCATCGTATTTCATAGTGTATACATACCACATTTTCTTTGTCCAGTCTCCTATTGAAGACATACAGGTTTATTTCTGGTTTTTGCTATTGTAAATAGTGCTGTAATAAAAACATGTGTGCATGTGTCTTCATGGTAGAATAACTTACATTCATTGGGTATATTCCCAGTTGTGGGGTTGCTGAGTCAAATGGTAATTCTGTTTTCAGGTTTTGAAAATTGCCAAACTGTTTTCTCAATGTTTAAACAAATTTATATGCTCACCAGCAGCGTATAAGCATTCCCGTTCTTCACAACCTCACAAGCATCTGGTTTCTGACTGTGTTTATTTGAATTATTTCTTTTTACTTCATTAGTATTGTGTTTTATCTTTTACCAGAATCAACTTCTAGTTTCGTTGAACTTCTTTTTATTTATTTATTTATTTATTTATTTATTTATTTATTTATTTATTATTTTTTGACATGGAGTTTCACTCTTTTCACCCAGACTGGAGTGCAGTGGCACGATCTCGGCTCATTGCAACCTTCACCTTCCAGATTCAAGCGATTCTTTTGCCTCAGCCTCCCGAGTAGCTGGAATTACAGGAGCCCACCACCAGACCCAGCTAATTTTTGTAGTTTTAGTAGAGGTGAGGTTTCACCATGTTGGCCAGGCTGGCCTGGAACTCCTGACCTTGTGATCCACCCACCTCAGCCTCCCAAAGTGCTGGGATTACAGGTGTGAGCCACCGTGCCTGGCCAGTTGAACTTTTTATAGTGATTTATAAATACATTTAACTATTTATAAATAGTGATTTATAAATACTTATTTAACTATTTATAAATAGTGATTTATGTTTCAACCTTCTTCATTTCAGCTCTGATTTTGGTAATTTCTTGTCTTTTGTGAGCTTTGAAGTTGGTTTGCTCTTACTTTTGGAATTCTTTTAATTGTAACATTAGATTTTTAAATTAAGATCTTTCTAACTTTTTGATGTAGATGTTTAGTGTTATATATTTTGTTCTTTTTTTTTTTTTGAGACGGAGTCTCACTCTGTCGCCCAGGCTGGAGTGCAGTGGCCGGATTTCAGCTCACTGCAAGCTCCGCCTCCGGGTTTACGCCATTCTCCTGCCTCAGCCTCCAGAGTAGCTGGGACTACAGGCGCCCGCCACTTCGCCCGGCTAGTTTTTTGTATTTTTTAGTAGAGACGGGGTTTCACCGTGTTAGCCAGGATGGTCTCGATCTCCTGACCTCGTGATCCTCCCGTCTCAGCCTCCCAAAGTGCTGGGATTACAGGCTTGAGCCACCGTGCCCGGCCCTATATTTTGTTCTTAACACTGCCTAAGCTGTGACCCAGAGATTCTGGTATGTTGTTATTCAGGTCTAATTAGTTTCAAAATTTTTTTTATTTCTGGCTTAATTTGATTATTTACAAAATGGCCATGTGGAAGCTGATTATTCAATTTTTATGTAATTGTATCATTTCATATTTTTTGGATTATTATTCTACACATTTTCTTTTTTAAATTAATGATAGAGAAACATAAGAAGAAATGAAAATGCTGTGCTCTTAATCTAAATGCTAAAAATTATTCAACACTTAGTACCAACTCCCAGGAGGATATGAAAATTAAATCACAAAATGTGTTATTCCCAGCACAACGTTCTTTGACATGCTCCAGAGCACATAGTACCTGCTTAATAAAAAATTTTTAGTACATGTGTACAGGTTTCCCAAGTGCAGATTTACTCCGACATTGCTGCCTTCTGTTGTCCCTGTAAACTTAAAAAAGTTAACAAAAAATATAATATTTCAGGATGGTGGTTGGTTGTCTTTATTTGTATCACAAGTAACTTATACACTTGAGGGGTTCAAGATACATTCAGGAGAGTTTAGTTCAACCTTCGCATCTAAGGAAGGCTGCACTGCCTGCCCTATTTCAGTTTGGTAGAAAGAGGTCAGTGCAGTTCATGCTCCCATTACTGTAAAGAAGATTGCTGGTGTCTGATAGAGGAGGGCAGGGAAAAAGAAACTTATATTTTAATAGTTATGGAGAAGCTCATTGTTCTCCCATTACTCTTAAATCTTTTCAGTTATAAACAACAAAAATGGGTGAATGTTTTCAGCAAGTCTCCGTCTTTCTGCCCCTGGGTGTGTGTGGTGGTAGCAGGTGAATAGATTGTGCTTTAAAGGCATACTCTCAAGATGCAGGTTTGATACGTCCAGGGCATCTTATCTGAAAATACATTTCAGAGAAAGAGGAGGAAGAGAAAAAAAATCACTTTTCATCAGGTAAGCATGTCTCAGATCAAGAGCAGTGTCGGGGCTGGGCATGGTCTTTCACACCTGTAATCCCAGCACTTTGGGAGGCTGAGGCAGACAGATAACGAGGTCAGGAGTTAGAGACCAGTCTGACTAACATGGTGAAATCCTGTCTCTACTAAAAATACAAAAATTAGCCAGGTGTGGTGGCGTGCACCTGTAATCCCAGCTACTCAGGAGGCTGAGGCAGGAGAATCACTTGAACCCGGGAGGTGGAGGTTACAGCAAGCAAAGATAGCACCACTACACTCCAGCCTGGGTGACAGAGCCAGACTCTGTCTAAAAAAAAAAAAAGAAAAGAAAAGAAAAGAAAAATAGAGCAATGTCTACTCTGCCTTTTGGAATGCCATGTGTTTGGAACATGCAAATTTTTACTTCTCTACTTGTGCTGTTTATCCCCAATAAGTTTGTTTCAATTATCGTTTGTTATTTTTGTGATAGTCAAGGGGTTCTGAACAAAATAATTTTTTTCTGTGTACCACAACCTTCTATACATTCTCTTAATCTTGGGTTCTTGTATGCCATGCAGAATTCTCACCACAAATTTATGACCCGTAATATTTAAAATGTTCCCATTGTAGCTGTTGAACGTGAGAAGGTGTAGATACTCAAGATTTCTATTGGGGAAACACAGTTATCTTTGGTATTAGTGAAAAGTGAAATATGTCCTGTTGGGGTTTCATCTAAGGATTTCGAAAATGCTCATTTAAACAGGATGGCATTTATTACCCAGGAAGTCCTGAAAAAAATCATTAGAAGATACTTGCTTTCCAGGGTGCTAAAGGAAGACTACTTAAAATTACTATTAAAAATTACAGCACAGGGAAGTTGTCTGCACCTTCAACTTTGCATAAAACTAATGTTTCTTTATAACTAAATTTAAGCCAGGCGCGGTGGCTCATGCCTGTAATCCTAGCACTTTGGGAGGCCGAGGCAGGCCGATCACATGAGGTCTGGAGTTTGAGACTAGCCTGGCCAACATGAAGAAACTCTGTCTCTACTAAAAAAAAGTACAAAAACTAGCCAGGCGTGGTGGCACATACCTGTAATCCCAACTACTCAGGAGGCTGAGGCAGGAGAATTACTTGAAGACAGGAGGCGGAGGTTGCAGTGAGCCAAGATCACACCACTGCACTCCAGCCTGAGCAGCAGAGTGAGACTCAGTCTCAAAAAAAATTATATAGATAGATAGATAATTAAATTTAGATTACAATGTACTTTTCTGAGAGGAGAGAAATACTACAGCAGTGATGTGTCCTGTATGGACCAGCAGATAATAAAAATGTGTCCCAGTACAGTTGATAACAGTTTTACTCACTTGGTTCAAGATGTCTCTGACATTTTTTTCCACTATAGAGTTAATTTTTATTCTCTTAATTATTAAGTACACATAGGATATTTACAAGCTGAAGTGCATAAACCATCTTCTCTACTAAAATGCAAAAATCAGCCAGGCATGGTGGCTATGCCTGTAGTCCCAGCTACTTGGGAGGCTGAGGTGGGAGAATCGATTGAACCTGGGAGGTGGAGGTTGCACTGAGCCAAGATCACACCACTGCACTCCTGGGCAAGAGAGCGAGTCTCCGTCTAAAAAAAAAAAAAGAAAGAAAGAAAGAAAGAAAGAAAGAAAGAAAGAAAAGAAAAGACAAAAATAGACATGTCCATGTTGATGTTCTTAATTTTATAACTTATCATCATCAAAGGTATCATATCCACAGTACTGTTGTGGATGTTATGCTATCCTCTTTTCTCAGAGTTAGAGAATACTTCAGTATTAAAAATTATCTTATTGAATAATTTTAGTCACTCTTATAAGTCAGAATCACTTCTCTTCACTCTGTTTTTTAACTTGAGTAAAATAAAAATCTCTGCCTGTGACCACATTGTGTTTGTGTGTTCATTAGTGTTTTTCATGTGTGTGTGTGTGTGTGTCTGTGTGTTTTCTAGGACTGCTGACATTCAGAGATGTAGCCATAGAATGCTTTCTGGCAGAGTGGCAATGCCTGGATCATGCTTAACAGAATTTATAGAGATGTGATGTCAGAGAACTACAGAAACCTGGTCTCCCTGGGTGAGAATAACTTCAATACACAATTTCTAATATACTCTGAAAATGTCCTTTCTCTTTTTTCTAAGATGTTTTTTGGTAATTTCTGCTGTGCATGAATGAATTTTAGCTCTCCAATTTTAAGAAAATCTTGGGATTCATTGGTGTAGAACAAATTCTTTAAGATGTTTTATCTTGACCTGAACTTTTTCCTTTCCTGAGCTTATGTATCTTTTGCTCTAGGTTAGTGGCAATTCCAAAAATGTCATGGCATAAAATACTGTTGCCCACACCTTAGAATTCAGTTTCCACCACCAATGTTTGATTCAGTAGTACTGAGTAATGAAATTAAGGACCCACAAATTTAAAATATTTTCTAAATATGTAGAAAGTTCTGTTATGAATCAATATTAATTTTTTAGAATTTTCTATTATATCCTCTTTACTAAGCATAATACTAGTTTGGTAATTAAAGAATTCAGTAAATTTATGTTACTTTTTTTTCCTTAATGAAACAGGTATGGCTATCTCTAAGCCAGACTTGATCACCTGCCTGGAGCCCTATAAGAGCCCTGTAATATAAAGAGAAATGAGATGGTAGCCAAACAACCAGGTAGATGAAAGTGAATGAAGCAGATGACACAGATGAAAGGTACACAAATCAGGGAGGCAGCCAGTCTTTAAAATGTGGTCTAGGGAGCTGTGCTTCAATAGAAAGTTTCTGGGAAGCCCGAGTCATTTTTTTCTTTTGCTCTCACATAGGGACACCTTCTGCCCTATGCTTTTAAATTCTCTAAGGATTCTATTTTCTCTTCAGTAATCTTCCTTCAAGTTCAGTGTGAGCCAAAGTTTTCTTTATGGCTTACCAAGGACTGCACAAACTGACTGCTTTGCCATTGCTTTTGGGGACATACAAATATCTGCATATTTTTTAGAAACTCTATGTTAAACTATTTTTAAAATTCTTTTTTTGCATCATATCTAAAATATGTGAGAATAGTAGTTTCTGCTTCATTGGTGGTTGTCCACTTTTCTGCACTTGCCATTCTGTTTTTATTACTATAGCTTTGAAATATAGTTTAAAGATTTTTTTACTAAATTTTTTTATTTTTTAATTTTTATCCACGTATTTATTTAGAGGCTGGGTTATGAGACTTGCTGTGGAGGGATATGCAAGCAGGGTACCGCTTATGTCTTCATTTTACTGTGTTGCATACTTTATATATAGATTCATAGATGGAATTGCTATATCACATGATAATTTCATTTTTAATTATTTGACAAACAATCATGATGTTTTTTATGATGGCTGCACCTTTTTTCTCATCAACAACTTACATAGGTTTCTATTTCTTTACATCATCAACATAGTTGGTGTTTTTGAAAAATTCATAGTGGCCATTCTAATTGATATAAGGGAATTTTGTTTTGTATTGTGATTTTGTTTTCATTTTCTATAAGTTATTAATTATGTGCAACCTTTCAAATGTTTCTTCCAATTTATATACTTTTTTTAATTAAAATTTAATTTAATCATTTGTCCATTTTTTCTTTTTAAGATGAAATTTCACTCTTGTTGCCCAGGCTGGAATGCAATTGCATGATCTCAGCTCACTGCAACCTCTGCCTTCGGGGTTCAAGTGATTTTTCTACCTCAGCCTCCCAAGTAACTGAGATTACAGGCATGCACCACCATGCCCAGCTAATTTTTTATTTTTAGTAAAGATGGGGTTTTACCATGTTGGTCAGGCTGGTCTCAAACTCCTGACCTCAGGTAATCCACTCACCTCAGCCTCCCAAAATGCTGGGACTACAGGCGTGAGCCACTGCACCCAGCTACATCAACTTTTTAAATTACAATTTAATAAAAGTAGAAAATAATAGCCAAAGAAACATTTAAATGTTCACCAATATGTGAACAGTAAACACGTTCCTGGACAACGAATAGGTCAAAGAGAAAAAGCAAAGGGAAATCAGAAAGAATAATGAGAAAAAAGAAAAAAAAAAAAAAAAAAAAACACAAAAAAATGATCCGGGGGATACAAAAAAAAAAAAAAAAAAAAAAAACCCACAAAACAGTGCTAAATCAGAAGTTTATAGCGATATATTTCTATATTAAGAAAAAAGGAAAAGATGTCAAAAAACATAACTTGAATCCGCAGAAATACTTGAAAAGAGCAACTAAATAATCCCAATGTAGGCACAATAAAGAAAATAATCTTTATTATGATTATTTTATAAATAATCATAAAAATTATGATTTTTTTATGATCGGGTGATCGGGTGCGGTGGCTCACACCTGTAATCCCAGCACTTTGGGAGGCAGAGAGGGGTGAATCACCCGAGGTCAGGAGTTCAAGACCAGCCTGGCCAACATGGTGAAACCCCATCTCTACTAAAAATACAAAAATTAGCTGGGTGTGCTGGTGTGCTCCTGTAATCCCAGCTACTTGGGAGGCTGAGGCAGGAAAGTCGCTTGAACCTGCGAGGCGGAGGTTGCAGTGAGCCGAGATGTTGAATTGCACTCCAGCCTGGGCGACAAGAGTGAGATTCCATCTCAAAACAAACAAACAAACAAACAAAAACAATAGTGGTTAACATTCCATAATGCCAAATCTTAGCTCAGAGGGACTTTACTGAGAGGGGCCTCTAACCCCAAAAATTTTAGGAAAGACTCTAACCTTTTGAAGTTGCACCTCAACCACAAGTTTTGTCAAGTGTTCTTGCCTTTTATTAAAGGGGACTTAATTGTCTTAGGAGACACTCTAACTACCCTAAATTGGGCTACTAACCCAATCCCATTCCATACCCGGGTACACCACCACTTACAAAACGTTAGTCAATTGGTGATTCAATCTATTTCCTGTGGGTTGGTGGTTTCCTTAGTATCATCCCTTTGTGATTCACTGAAAAGAAGCTTCCAGAAATGGTCCCAATTCAGAACTGAAGAGTGGGTTCTTGGATCTCGTACAAGAAATAATTCAGAGCCGTGGGTGGTGGCTCACACCTGTAACCGAGGCAATTTGGGAGGCAGAGGCAGGAGATCACTTGAGGTCAGGAGTTTGAGACCAGCCTGACCAACATGGTGAAACCCCCATTTCTACTAAAAATACAAAAATTAGCCGGGCATAGTGATGTGTGCCTGTAATCCCAGCTAATCCAGAGGCTGAGACAGGAGAATCTCTTGAACCCAGAAGGCAGAAGTTGCAATGAGTTGAGATGGTGCCACTGCACTCCACCCTGGGCAACAGAGCAGGACTCTGTCTCAAAGAAAAAAAAAAAAAGAAAAGAAATAATTTTGGGCAAGTCTGCAGTGCAAAATAAAAGTAAATTTATTAGGAAAGTAAAGGAATAAAAGAATAGCTACTCTATAGGCAGAGCAGCAGTGTGGGCTGCTCAACTAAAAATACTTACAGTTATTTCTTGATTATATGCTAACCAAGGAGTGGATTATTCTATGAGTTTTACAAGAAAGGGGTGGGCGATTCCCAGAACTGAGTGTTTCTCTTCTTTTTAGACCATGTAAGGTAACTTTCTGATGTTGCCATGGCATTCGTTAACTGTCATGGTAAACATGACAATAACATAACATAACTGGTTGAAATGTCTTTCACATGCTAATGCATTATAATTAGCATGTAACGACCTGTGAGGACAATCAAAGGTCCCTTTTGTTCACATCTGGTTTTGGTGGATTTTTGTGGCTTCTTTACTGCAAACTGTTTTATCGGCAAAGTCTTTGTGAACTGGGTCTTGAGCCAATCTCCTATTTATCCTGTGACTTAGAATGCCTGACCTCATGGAAATGCAGTCCTGTAGGTCTCAGCCCCACTTTACCCAGCACCTATTCCAGATGCAGTTGCTCTGGTTCAAATGCCTCTGACATGGCCACAGAGTGCTGGAATGTGGCTTGTCTGAACTGCAATGTGCTAGAAAGGTAAAATACACGGTTACATTAAAAGATTTAGCTTCAAAGGCGTATATGCTTTATTAACCATTACACACTAATCACAAATTATAATAACAATATTTTGGACCTATTGGACTGATTCAATTGTTACAATCAATTCCACCTGTTATTCCACCTGTTTTTTTTTTATTATTATTTTGAGACAGAGTCACTCTGTTGCCAGACTGTAGTGCTGTGGCGGGATCTTGGCTCCCTGCAACCTCTGCCTCCGGGGTTCAAGCGATTCTCCTGTATCAGCCTCTAGAGTAGCTGGGATTGCAAGTGCCTGTCACCACACCCAGTTAATTTTTCTATTATTGGTAGAGCCGGGGTTTTGCCATGTCAGCCAGGCTGGTCTTGAACTCCTGACCTCAGGTGGTTCGCCATCTCGGCCTCTCAAAGTGCTGGGACTACAGGTGTGAGTCACTGGGCGGGCCCCACCTTTTCTTTTACTTTTAACATTTGGCTACTAGCACATTCAACAGTTACAAATGATTCATATTTTACAGCAGAGGATTGCCTCTTTTTTGAAATCTCAGGCTGTCTGCATGTATTAGTCCATTTTCACACTGCTATAAACAAATACCTCAGATTGCGTATTTTTTTTTTAAAGTGGTTTAGTTCAATCATAATTCTACATTCCTGAAGAATCCTCAGGAAACTTAAAATCATGACCATGACAGAAGGTGAAGGGAAAGCAAGGCGCATCTTACATGATGGAAAAAGGGAGAGAACCTGGAGGAGGGACATGCCACATTTTTAAACCATCAGGTATCTTGAGAGCTTCCTTACTATCACAAGAACAGCATGAGGATAATCCCCCCCAGTGATCCAAGCATCTCCTACCCGGTCCCTGCCCTGAGAGGTGGAAATTGCAACTTTTTATTTTTTCTTTGAGAGGAAATCTCACTCTGTCGCCCAGGCTGGAGTACAATGGTGCCATCTCAGCTCACTGCAACCTCTGCCTCCTGGGTTGAAGCAATTCTCCTGCCTCAGCCTCCCAAGTGGCTGGCACTATAGGCACGCGCCACTACGCCTGGCTAATTTTTGTATTTTTAGCAGAGGAGGGGTTTCACTATATTGTCAGGGTGCTCTCGAACTCCTGACCTCGTGATGGAGCCACAGAGTCAAACCATATCACTGCAAAGGATCCACAGTAAGGAAGGTCAGAACATCCAAATTTTTCTTTCTTTTTTTTTTTGAGACGGAGTCTCACACTGTCGCCCAGGCTGGAGTGCAGTGGAGCGATCTCGGCTCACTGCAAGCTCCCCATCCCGGGTTCACGCCATTCTCCTGCCTCAGCCTCCGGAGGAGCTGGGACTACAGGTGCCGGCCACCACACCCCGCTAATTTTTTTTTTTGTATTTTTAGTAGAGGCGGGGTTTCACCGCATAACATCCAAATTTTAAAAATAATTGTCATTATATTCTTTCAATTTATGAATAACTATATTATATATCATTTATAAATGCATATGACATTATACACAAGGTTAAATGCAAGTATCCTCTGGTGTTGATCTGGCTGAGATCAGGGAAGAAGACTTGCCTGTAAAGGCTGCAGCCTAGGCTGTTATTTTTGCTTCATTCAGCCCAGTGATCAAATATTCCGTCATTCAGGCACGAAGCCTGAAACCTTATCCAATCAGGGGCCGTGGACTAGAAACTGTCCAATCAGGCATGCAGCTGGAGAGACCCGGACGCTTCCGTAATTTTCCGGGTCCTTTGTGTTTCTCTGCGTCTAGAGCTCCAGTTCTTCTCTTTACGGCTCTGCGTCCTCTGCTCCTAGAGGCCAAGACTGTGGCTTTGTGTCCTGCAGGTATTCGCAGATTCATGGCTAAAAGACCAGAATCCCCTGGAAGTCGAGAAATGGTGAGTGCTGGGTCTGTCATCTGAGAGAGGGGCGGAAGCTGGTTGGAACCACCTGAAAGTGGCTGTAGCAGGATCCAGACTTCCTCACAGTTCGCTCCGAAGTCTGAGGACCTATATCCTCCTTGGCCCAGCTCGGCTCTTAGTCCCCTCGAACCGTAAGATGCTGGGCAGCTCTGCACTCCCAGCGCCTCATCTCACCCATTTTTGTTGTTTATAACTGAAAAGATTTAAGAGCAATGGGAGAACAGTGAGCTTCTCCATAACTATTAAAATATGTTTTTTTTTTCCCTGCCCTCCCCTATCAGACACCAGCAATCTTCTTTACAGTAATGGGAGCATGAACTGCACTGACCTTTTCCTACCAAACGGAAACAGGGCAGGCAGTGCAGCCTTCCTTAGATGCGAAGGTTGAACTAAACTCTCCTGAATGTATCTTGAATCCCTCAAGTGTATAAGTTACTTGGTAATCTCGGCCCTGCTTTATGCAAAGCAACTTCTGGTTTCATTGAACTTTTTTTTTTTTTTTTTTTTTTTTTTAAGACAGAGTCTCACTCTATTGTCCAGGCTAGAGTACAGTGGTGCAATCTTGGCTCACTGCAACCTCCGCCTTCGAGTTTCAAGCAATTCTCCTGCCTCATCATCTCGAGTAGCTGGGATTACAGGCATGTGCCACACGCCGAGCTAATTTTTGTATTTTTAGTAGACACAGGGATTCACCATGTTGGCCAGGCTGGTCTCGAACTCCTGACCTCGTGATCTGCCCACGTTGGCCTCCCAAAGTGCTGGAATTACAGAAGTGAGCCACAGCGCCCAACCCCTTGTACTATTTATGTCTCAGCTCTGATTTTGGTTATTTCTTGTCTTTCGCGAGCGTTGAAGTTGGTTTGATCTTACTTTTGAAATTCTTTTAATTGTAACATTAGATTTTTAAATTGAGATCTTTCTAACTTTTTGATGTGGGTGTTTCGTGATACATATTTTGTTCTTAACACTGCCTTAGCTGTAACAGAAATTCTAGTATGTTGTATTTTGGCTGTAACTAGTTTCAAAAAAATTTTTTATGTCTGCCTTGATTTCATTATTTACAAAGTAGCCATTTGGAAGATGATTACTCAATTTTTATGTAATTGTATAATTTCATATTTTTTGTGGTGTTGTATTGAATTACTATTCTATACATTTTCTTTTAAAAGTAATGATAGAGAAACATAAGAAGAAAAAAATGCTGTGCTCTTAATCTAAATGCTAAAAATTATTCAATACTTAGTACCAACTCCCAGGGTGCTATGAAAATTAAATCACAAAATGTGTCATTCCCAACACAGTGTTCTATGATATGCTCCTGAGCACATAGTACCTGCTTAATAAACATTTTATTAGTACATGTGTACATGTTTCCCAGGTGCAGACTTACTCAGACATTGCTGCCTTCTGTTGTCCCTGTAAACTTAAAAAAGCCAACAAAAAATGTAATATTTCAGCATGGTGGTTGGTTGTCTTTATTTGTATCACAAGTATGTGTATTGTGATGGACGTGGCGGGTGTAAAGGACTCTTTGCTGTGCCTGCTTTTCTCGCTAATGCTAATAATGTGTCTGGGAAAGCACAATCAGCATTTACAGGGGACTTGTTGAAAAAGCCCATTCCTGGACCCTTTTGGATCCTGAAGAATCACTTTGCATAAAGTAGGGCCGAGATTACCAAGTAACTTATACACTTGAGGGATTCAAGATACATTCAGGAGAGTTTAGTTCAACCTTCGCATCTAAGGAAGGCTGCACTGCCTGCCCTGTTTCCGTTTGGTAGGAAAAGGTCAGTGCAGTTCATGCTCCCATTACTGTAAAGAAGATTGCTGGTGTCTGACAGGGGAGGGCAGGGAAAAAGAAACTTATATTTTAATAGTTATGGAGAAGCTCATTGTTCTCCCATTGCTCTTAAATCTTTTCAGTTATAACCAACAAAATTGGTGAATGTTTTCTTCAAGTCTCGGTCTTTCTGTCCGTGGGTGTGTGTGGTGGTAGCAGGTGAATAGATTGTGCTTTAAAGGCATATTCTCAAGATGTGGGTTTAATATGTCCAGAGCATCTTGTCTGAAAATACATTTCAGAGAAAGAGGAGGAAAAGAAAAAAAATCACTTTTTCTCAGGCAAGCATGTCTCAGATTAAGCNAAGAAACTTATATTTTAATAGTTATGGAGAAGCTCATTGTTCTCCCATTGCTCTTAAATCTTTTCAGTTATAACCAACAAAATTGGTGAATGTTTTCTTCAAGTCTCGGTCTTTCTGTCCGTGGGTGTGTGTGGTGGTAGCAGGTGAATAGATTGTGCTTTAAAGGCATATTCTCAAGATGTGGGTTTAATATGTCCAGAGCATCTTGTCTGAAAATACATTTCAGAGAAAGAGGAGGAAAAGAAAAAAAATCACTTTTTCTCAGGCAAGCATGTCTCAGATTAAGCGTGGTGTCCATTCTGCCTTTGGCAATGCCATCTGTTCGGAACTTGCAAATTTTTACTTCTCTACTTGTACTGTTGATCCCTAATGAGTTTGTTTCAACTATATTTTGTCATTTTATGATAGGCAAGGGGTTCTGAAAAAAAATATTTTCTCTATATGCCATAACGTTCTATACATTTTCTTCATCTTGGATTCTTGTATGCCATGTAGAATTCTTACTACAAATTTATGACTTGCAATATTTAAAATGTTCCCATTGTAGCTGTTGAACGTGAGAAGGTGTAAATACTCAATATTTCTACTGGGGAAACACAGTTGTCTTTGGATATTAATGAAAAGTGAAACATGTCCTGTTGGGGTTTCATCTGTGTGCTCTATTATTTCCAGGCAGAACAGGATTTAGAACATGCTTATTTAAACAGAATGGCATTTATTACCCAGAAAGTTCTGAAAAAACTATTAGGAGATACTTGCTCTCCAGGGTGCTAAAGAAAGACTACTTAAAATTACTGTTAAAAATTACAGCACAGGGAAGTTATCTGCATCTTTGACTTTGCATAAAACTGATGTTTCTTTATAATTAAATTTAGGCTGAGCATGGTGTCTCAGGCTTGTAATCCCAGCACTTTGGGAGGCCGAGGCAGGCAGATCATATGAGGTCAGGAGTTCGAGGCTAGACTGGCCAACATGGTGAAACCTCATCTCTACAGAAAAAACAAACACACAAAAATTAGCCAGGTGTGTTTCACGCATCTGTAATCCCAGCTACTTGGGAGGCTGAGGCAGGAAAATTGCTTGAACTCAGGAGGTAGAGGTTGCAGTGAGACGAGATTGCAGATTGCACCTCTGCACTCCAGCCTGGGTGACAGAGCGAGACTCCATCTCTAAAAAAAAAAAAAAAAAGTATATGTACATACATATAATTAAATTTGGATTACAATTTACTTTTCTGAAAGGCGAGAAATACCACAGCAGTGATGTTGTGGCCTGTGTCCATCAGTACATAATACAAATGTGTGCTAATAAAGTTAATAACAATGTTATTCACTTGGTTCAAGATCTCAATGACATTTTTTCCACTATTAATTATTATTCTCTTAATTATTAAGTTCACTTAGGAGATTTCCTAGCTGAAGTGCATAAATCATCACATTTAATCTGGAAGTTGTCCTTTCTTTTTCGATGATGACTTTTCATATATTGGTCTTTTAAAATGAAGGCTCTTATCTTTATTTACAGGTGAGAGAAAACTGGGAAAAACTGAGACTCTGCCACTTAGTGGATGTTTGACAAACTATTCTTACTAGCTTAGAAACATTGGTGAGCTTTGGCCCCCTAAAAATTCCAGAAATTCAGACTTTGTCCCTCAAATAGCTGAAACAAAATCTCACAACACGATTTTGAGTTTTATATGCGCACATATTAAGAATTGAGGGTACCTTCCAACTCATCATGACTGCTCGAGAAATATACAAAACTTATTCTGTATTATGTAAATATAACACTCAAAAATAAATCATGTTCAAGGGGGTGAGGTGCTTCATGCATGCCATCCCAGCAGCTTTGGGAAGGCCAAAGTTGGGTGGATCACCTGAGGTCGGAGTTCAAGGCCTGCCTGGCCAACATGAAGGAAATCCTGTTAGTAAAATTACAAAAATTAGCCAGGCATGGTGGCTTATGCTTGTAGTCTCAGCTACTTGGGAGGCTGAGACAGGAGAATTGATTGAACCCAGAAGGTGGAGGTTGCACTGAGCCAAGATCATGCCAGTGCACTCCAGCCTGGGCAACAGAGTGTGACTTGGTCTCAAAAAAAAGAAGAAAAGAAAAATAGAAAAAAAAGACATGTCTATGTTGATGCCCTTAATTTTATAATTTATCATCTAGAAAAGTATCAAATCTATAGTTGTATTGTGGGTCTTATGCTATTCTCTTTTCTCAGAGTTAGAGAATACTTCAGTGTTAAAAATTACCTTGTTGAATAATTTTAGTCACTCTTATAAGTGAAAACCACTTCTTTTTACTCTCTTAAGTCAAATACAAATCTCTGCCTACAGACACACGGTAACTGTTTGTGTGTTCATGAGTGGTTTCTTTTGTTTTGTTTTGTTTTTTCAGGGACTGTTGACATTCAGAGACATAGCTATAGAATTCTCTCTGGTGGAATGGCAATGCCTGGATCATGCTCAGCAGAATTTATATAGAGATGTGATGTTAGACAACTACAGAAACCTGGTCTTCCTGGGTGAGGAAAATTTCAATACACAATTCCTAATATATTGCCTTTCTCTCTTTTCTAAGATAATTTTGGTAATTTCTGCTTTGCATGAATATATTTTAGCTCTCCAATTTTAAGAAAATCTTGGGGATTCATTGGTGTAGAACAAATTCTTCACAATGTTTTATCTTGACCTGAACTTTTCCCTTTCCTGAGCTTATGTATCTTTTGCTCTAGGTTAGTGGCAATTCCAAAAATGTCATGGCGTAAAATAGCGTTTCCCATGCCTTAGAATTCAGTTGCCACCACCAATGTTTAATTCAGTAATACTGAGTAGTGAAATTAAGGACCCACAATTTTAAAGTATTTTCTAAATCTGTAGAAAGTTCTGTTATGAATCAATATTAATTTTCTAGAATTTTCTATTATATCCTCTTTACTAAGCATAATACTAGGTTGGTAGTTAAATAATTCAGCAAGATTTATGTTACTTTTTTTTCTTAATAAAACAGGTATTGCTGACTCTAAGCCAGACTTGATCACCTGTCTAGAGCAAAATAAAGAGTCTTGGAATATAAAGAGAAATGAGATGGTAGCCAAACAGCCAGGTAGGTGAAAGTGAATGAAGCGGATGACACAGATGAGAGGTACACAAATCAAGGAGGCAGCCAGCCCTTAAAATGTGGTCTGGGGAACTGTGCTTTGATGGAAAGAGTTTCTGAGAAGCTCAAGTCACTTTTTTCTTTTGCTCTCACATAGGGACACCTTCTGCCCCATGCTGTCAAATTCTCCATGGATTCTGCTTTCTCTTCAATAATCTTTTTTCAAGTTCACAGTGTGAGCCAAAGTTTTCTCTATGGCTTATCAGGGACTGAAAAAAACGGACTGCTTTGCCATTGCTTTTGGGGACACACTAATATCTGTGTATTTTTGAGAAACTCTATGTTTAAACAGTTAAAAAAAATTTTTTTTGCATCATGTCTAAAATGTGTGAGAATAGTGATTTCTGTTTCATTGGTGGTTGTCCACTTTTCTACACAGACCATTCTGTTTTTTATTACTATAGCCGTGAAATATAGTTTAAAGTTTTTTACAATTTTTTTTTCATTTTTTAATTGTTATATATGTATTTATTTATTTATTTAGAGGCTGGGTTGTAATACTTGCCGTGGGGAGATATGCAAGCAGGGTATTTCTTATGTCTTCATTTTGTTTTTGTTTTTGTTTTTTTTTTTTTGAGACGAAGTCTCGCTCTGTCGCCCAGGCTGGAGTGCAGTGGCCGGATCTCAGCTCACTACAAGCTCTGCCTCCCGGGTTTACGCCATTCTCCTGTCTCAGCCTCCTGAGTAGCTGGGACTACAGGCGCCCGCCACCTCGTCCGGCTAGTTTTTTGTATTTTTTAGTAGAGACGGAGTTTCACCTTGTTAGCCAGGATGGTCTGGATCTCCTGACCTCGTGATCCGCCCGTCTCGGCCTCCCAACGTGCTGGGATTACAGGCTTGAGCCACCGCACCCGGCCTGCTTATGTCTTCATTTTACTGTGTTGTATGTTTTAGATATAGATTCATAAATGGTATTGCTGTATTATATGATAATTTCATTTTTAATTATTTGAAGAACATTTATGATATTTTTATGATGGCTGCATCTCTTTTCTCATCAACAGCTTACATAGGTTTCAATTTCTTTATATTATCAACATAGTTGGTGTTTTAAAAAAATTTATCGTGGCCATTGTAATTGATGTAAGGTAATCTTGTTTTGTATTGTGACTTTGTTTTGCATTTTTCTATAAATTACTAATTCTGTGCAACCTTTCAAGTGCTTCTTCCCATTTGAGTGTGTGTGTGTATATATATCCTTTAAGTTCTAGGGTACATGTGCACAATGTGCAGGTTTGTTACATATGTATACATGTGCCATGTTGATTTGCTGCACCCATTAACTTGTCATTTACATTAGGTATTTCTCCTAATGCTATCCCTCCCCCATTTCCCCACCCCATGACAGGCCCCGGTGTGTGATGTTCCCTGCCCTGTGTCCAAGTGTTCTCACTGTTCAATTACCACCTGTGAATGAGAACATGGGGTGTTTGGTTTTCTGGCGTTGTGATAGTTTGCTCAGAATGATGGTTTCCAGCTTCATCTGTGTCCGTACAAAGTACATGAACTTATCCTTTTTTATGGCTGCATAGTATTCCATGGCGTATATGTGCCACATTTTCTTAATCCAGTCTATCCTTTATGGACATGTGGGTTGGTTCCAAGTCTTTACTATTGTGAATAGTACTGCAATAAACATATGTGTGCATGTGTCTTTATAGTAGCATGATTTATAATCCTTTGGGTATACACCCAGTAATGGGATGGCTGGGTCAAATGATATTTCTAGTTCTAGATCCTTGAGGAGTCGCCACACTGTCTTCCACAATGGTTGAACTAGTTTACAGTCCCACCAACAGTGTAAGAGTATTCCTATTTCTCCACATCCTCTCCAGCACTTGTTTCCTGACGTTTTAACGATCGCCATTCTAACTGGTGTGAGATGGTATCTCATTGTGGTTTTGATTTGCATTTCTTTAATGACCAGTGATGATGAGCATTTTTTCATGTGTCTGTTGGCTGCATAAATAAATGCCTTCTTTTGAGAAGTGTCCGTTCATATCCTTTGGCTAATTTTTGATGGGGTTGATTTTTTTCTTGCAAGTTTGTTTAAGTTCTTTGTAGATTCTGGATATTAGCCTCTTGTCAGATGGGTAGATTGCAAAAATTTTCTCCCATTCTACAGGTTGCCTGTTCACCCTGATGGTAGTTTCCTTTGCTGTGCAGAAGCTCTTTAGTTTGATTAGATCCCATTTGTCCATTTTGGCTTTTGTTGCTATTGCTTTTGGTGTTTTAGTCATGAAGTCCTTGCCCATGCCTATGTCCTGTATGGTATTGCCTAGGTTTTCTTCTAGGGTTTTTATGGTTTTAGATCTAACATTTAAGTCTTTAATCCATCTTGAATGAATGTTTGTATCAGGTGTAAGGAAGGGATCCAGTTTCAGTTTTCTACACATGGCTAGCCAGTTTTCCCAGCACCATTTATTAAATAGGGAATCCTTTCCCCGTTTGTTTCTGTCAGATTTGTCAAAGATCAGATGGTTGTAGATGTGTGGTGTTATTTTTGAGGGCTCTGTTCTGTTCCATTGGTCTATATCTCTGTTTTGGTATCAGTACCATGCTGTTTTGGTTACTGTAGCCTTGTGGTATGGTATGGTATGGTATGGTATGGTATGGTATGGTATAGTATAGTATAGTATAGTATAGTATAGTATAAGGTAGTGTAGTATAGGTAGCGTGATGCCTCCAGCTTTGCTCTTTTTGCTTAGGATTGTCTTGGCAATGCAGGCTCTTTTTTGGTTCCATATGAACTTTAGTTTTTTCCAATTCTGTGAAGAAAGTCATGGTAGCTTGATAGAAGTGGCATTGAATCTATAAATTACCTTGGGCAGTGCAGTAAGGCCATTTTCACAGTATTGATTCTTCCTATCCATGAGCATGGAATATTCTTCCATTTGTTTGTGTCCTCTTTGATTTCGTTTAGCAGTGGTTTGCACTTCTCCTTAAAGTGGTACTTCACTTCCCTTGTAAGTTGGATTCCTAGGTATTTTATTGTTTGTAGCAGTTGTGAATGGGAGTTCACTCATGATTTGGCTCTCTGTTTGTCTGTTATTGGTGTATAGGAATGCTTGTGATTTTTGCACATTGATTTTGTATCCTGAGACTTTGCTGAAGTTGCTTATCAGCTTAAGGAGATTTGGGGCTGAGACATTGGGGTTTTCTGAATATACAATCATGTCATCTGCAAACAGGAACTATTTGACTTCCTCTTTTCCTAATTGAATACCCTTTATTTATTTTTCTTGCCTGATCGCCCTGGCCAGAACTTCCAACACTATGTTGAATAGGAGTGGTGAGAGGGTATCCCTGTCTTGTGCCAGTTTTCAAAGGGAATGCTTCCAGTTTTTGCCCATCCAGTATGATATTGGCTGTGGGTTTGTCATAAATAGTTCTTATTATTTTGAGATACATTCCATTAATACCTAGTTTATTGAGAGTTTTTAGCATGAAGCGCTGTTGAATTTTGTCGAAAGCCTTTTCTGCATCTATTGAGATAATGACGTGGTTTTGTCTTTGGTTCTGTTTATGTGATGCATTAAGTTTCTTGATTTGTGTATGTTGAACCAGCCTTGCATCCCAGGGATGAAGCCCACTTG
>NW_016823820.1:70471-86227 GCF_001698545.2 Rhinopithecus bieti
CAATTTGCCAGTCTATGTCTTTTAATTGGGGCATTTAGCCCATTTACATTTAAGGTTAATATTGTTATGTGTGAATTTGATCATGTCTTTATGATGTTATCCTGTTATTTGACCATTATTTGATGCAGTTTCTTCACAGCATCAATAGTCTTTACAATTTGGCATGTTTTTGCAAGTGGCTGGTGCTTGTTGTTCCTTTCCATGTTTAGTGCTTCCTTCAGGAGCTCTTGTAAGGCAGGACTGCTGGTGACAAAATCTGTCAGCATTTGCTTGTCTGTAAAGGATTGTATTTCTCTTTCACTTATGAAGTTTAGTTTGGCTGGATATGAAATTCTGGGTTGAAAATTCTTTTCTTTAAGTATGTTGAATATTGGCCTCCACTCTCTTCTGGCTTGTAGAGTTTCTGCAGATAGATCCACTGTTAGTCTGATGGGCTTCACTTTGTGGGTAACGAGACCTTTCTCTCTGACTGCCTTTAACATTTTTTCCTTCATTTCAACCTTGGTGAATCTGACGATTATGTGTCTTGGGGTTCTTCTTCTCAAGGAGTATCTTTGTGGTGTTCTCTGTATTTCCTGAATTTGAATGTTTGCCTGCCTTGCTAGGTTAGGGGAGTTCTCCCAGATAATATCCTGAAGAGTGTTTTCCAACTTTGTTCCATTCTCCCCAGCCCTTTCAGGTACACTGATCAAATGTAGATTTGGTCTTTACACATAGTCCCATATTTCTTGGAGCCTTTGTTTCTTTTTTCTCTAACCTTATCTTCTCACTTAATTTCATTAATTTGATCTTCAATCACTGATACCCTTTCTTTCACTTGATCAAATCAGCTACTGAAGCTTGTGCATGTGTCACGTAGTACTTGTGCCATGGTTTTCAGCTCCATCAGGTCATTTAAGGTCTTTTCTACACTGTTTATTCTAGTTAGCCATTCATCTAATCTTTTTTCAAGGTTTTTAGCTTCCTTGGGATGGGTTCAAACATCCTCCTTTAGCTCAGAGAAGTTTGTTATTATTGATCTTCTGAAGCCTAATTCTGTCAACTCGTCAAAGTCATTCTCTGTCCAGCTTTGTTCTGTTGCTGGCAAGGAGCTGTGTTCCTTCAGAGGAGAAGAGGTGCTCTGGTTTTTAGAATTTTCAGCTTTTCTGCTCTGGCTTCTCCCCATCTTTGTGGTTTTATCTACCTTTGGTCTTTGATGATGGTGACCTACAGATGGGGTTTTGGTATGATTGTCCTTTTTGTTGATGTGGATGCTATTCCTTTCTGTTTGTTAATTTTCCTTCCAACAGTCAAGTCCCTCAGCTGCAGGTCTGTTGGAGTTTGCTGGAGGTCCACTCCAGACCCTGTTTGCCTGGGTATCATCAGCGGAGACTGCAAAACAGCAAATAATGCAGAACAACAAATATTGCTGCCTAATCCTTCCTCTGGAATCTTCATCTCAGAGGAGCACCTGCTGTATTATGTGTCAATCGGCCCCTACTGGGAGTTGTCTCCCAGTTAGGCTGCACACGGGTCAGGGACCCACTTGAGGAGGCAGTCTGTCCGTTCTCAGAACTCAAACACCGTGCTGGGAGAACCACTGCTCTCTTTGGAGCTGTCAGACAGGGATGTTTAAGTCTGCAGAAGTTTCTGCTGCTTTTTGTTCAGCTATACCCTACCCCCAGAGGTGGAGTCTACAAAGGCAGGCAGGCCTTGTTGAGCTGCGGTGGGCTCTACCCAGTTCAAGCTTCCTGGCCGCTTTGTTTACCTACTCAAGCCTTAGCAATGGTGGAAGCCCCTCCCCCAGCCAGGCTGCCACCTCGCAGTTTGATCTTGGACTACTGCCCTAGCAGCGAGCAAAGCTCCATGGGTGTGGGACCTACTGAGCCAGGCACGGGATATAAACTCTTGGTTTGCCATTTGCTAAGACCATTAGAAAAGCCCAGTAAGTGGCAGTGTCCTGACTTTCCTGGTGCAGTCTGTCACGGCTTCCCTTGGCTAGGAAAGAGAATTCCCCCAATGCCTTGCTCTTCCCAGGGGAGGCGATGCCCCACCCTGCTTTGGCTCACCCTCTGTGGGCTGCACCCACTGTCTAACCAGTCCCATTGAGATGAACCAGGCACCTTAGTTGGAAATACAGAAAGCACCCATCTTCTGCATCAATCACACTGGGAGCTGCAGACTGGAGCTGTTCCTTTTTGGCCATCTTGGAACTGGGTGTATATCTGTTTTATTAAAATTTAGTTTAATCATTTGTCCATTTCTTTTTCTTTTCTTTTCTTTTTTTTTTTTTTTTGTTGAGATGGAGATTTGCTCTTGTTACCCAGGCTGCAGTGCAATGGCACAGTTTTGGCTCATGGCAATCTCTGCCTTCCAGATTCAAACAATTCTTCTGCCTCAGCCTCCTGAGTAGCTGGGATTAGGGATGTGCCACCATGCCCAGCTAATTTTGTATTTTAGTAGAGATGGGTTTCACCATGTTGGTCAGGCTGGTGTCAAATTCCTGACCTCAGGTGATCTGCCCACCTCAGCCTCTCAGAGTTCTGGGATTACGTGTGAACCACTGCACCAGGCTCATTTGTTCATTTCTAAATCAAGTAATTATTAGATTATTAAATCATTAATTATTGTTGTCTAGTTAATTATTGTTGTCTATTAATTATGTTGTCACTCTATTAAATGTTTTATTTAATTGCAGAAATTTTGAAGTTTAGTCCGGTTAAAGTTTTCTGTTCTCCTATTCGTTGCTCACGCATTTGATGGCATGTCTAAGAAAATGGTGCCAAGACCAATGTCATGTCTTTCCACTGTATTTTTTTCTAAGAGTTTCATTAGTTTTTTTTATTAGTCTAAGTATTTTGTTTAAAATATCTTTTGTATATGATGCGATTAAAGTATTCAACTTCATTTTTTCAATGTAGATATCCAGTTTTCAACATTATCTGTTGAAGGTATGATATTTTCTCCATTGTCTGCTCATGGCAACCTAGTAACAGATTATAACCTTGTGGCAGATTATTTGGTCATACATAGAAGAGTTCATTGCTGGTCTCCCTATTTTATCATGTCTTTATCTGTCTTTTTGTGAATACCACATAGTTACTGTTATTGCAGCTTTTTATTGTGTTTTGAAATTATGGAGCATAATGCCTCTGTGTTTATCATGTGCGTTTCTCTAAATGTAGTTCATAATAAAATTAAAAAATTTTAAACAATATTTCAGGAATAAATATACTTTTGGAATTTTGATACAGATTATATTAAATTTGTTCACCACTGTGGGTTATACTGACATCTTAACAAATTAAATTGTCACTTAAATATTTTGACCCTTGAGCAAAAATATTAAATTAAATTATGTGACCTTGTGCAAGAATATATTGAAGAATGTGTTTATTTCCATATATTTTTGATTTGCCAGTTTTACTTTTTTCCTTTTCAGTTTTATTTAGTTTTGATTAGAAAGCATACACTGTATGATTTTGCTTTTCTTAAATTATTTTTGACACAGCGTTTCTCCCTCTGTTGCCCAGACTGTAGTGCAGTAACACAATCTTGTCTTACTGCAGCCTCAACCTCTTGGACTCAAGTAATCCTTCCACCTTGGTCTCCTGAGTGGCTGGCACTACAGGCCAACCCTACCAAGCCCAGCTGATTTTTTTTTTTTTTTTTGAAATGGAGTCTTGCTCTGTTGCCCAGCCTGGAGTGCAGTAGTGCAATCTTTGCTCACTGCATCCTCCGCTTCCCAGATTCAAGTGATTTTCCTGCCTCAGCCTCCTGAGTAACTGGGACTACAGGGGTCCACCAACACACCTGTCTTTTTGTTTATTTTATTTTTATTTTTTAGTAGAGACGGGGTTTCACCATGTTGGCCAGGATGGTCTCGATCTCCTGACCTTGTGATCCACATGCCTTGGCCTCCCAAAGTGCTGGGATTACAGGCGTGAGCCACCATGCCCAGCTAATTTTTAATTATTTGTAGAGACAGGGTCTCACCGTGTTCCCAAGGCTAGTATCAAACTTCTTGTCCCAAGTGATCCTTCCACCTTGGCCTCCCAAAGTGCTGGGATTGCCCCTGTGAGCCACTGCACCTGGCTGATCTTTTAAAATTTACTAAGACTTGTGTGTTCTAACAGAATGCACCAGGTGCAAATAAGAATATTGTGTATCCACTTGCTTTTGACTGGAGAGTTCTGTACATGTCTGTTTAGCCTATTTGGTTTGTGATATGGTGTAGATGCCCTCCAAATCTCATATTGAAATGTAATCTCCAATGGTGGATGTGGGGCCTAATGAGAGCTGTTTGCATCATGGAGACAAATCCCTCATGAATGACTTGGCACAATCCCCTTGGTAATCATAGAGTTCTCACTCTGTTAATTCACGAGAGCTGGTTGCTTAAAGGAACCTGATTACTCCACCTCACACTTGCATCATCTTTCACCATGTGACATATTTGGTTCTTTTTTGCCTTCCACTATAGTTGTGAGCTCTCTCATATCCTCACCAGAAGCAGATGCTGGCATATACTTCTTGTACAGTCTACTGAACTGTGAACCAAAGAAATCTTTTTCTTTATAAATTACCCGGTCTCCAGATCACGAAGTCGGGAGATCAAGACCATCCTGGCTAACACGGTGAAACCCCGTCTCTACTAAAAATACAAAAAAATTAGCTGAGCGTGGTGGTAGGCGCCTGTAGTCCCAGCTACTCAGGAGGCTGAGGCAGGAGAATGGCGTGAACCTGGGAAGCGGGGTTTGCAGTGAGCCAAGATTGCACGGCTGCTCTCCAGACTGGGCGACAGAGCAAGACTCTGTCGCAAAAAGAAAATAAAATAAAATAAAATAAAATTACCCAGTCTAAGGTTATTTTCTATAGCATTGCAAAACGAATTCATACACAATATAATGTTCCTCAGGTTTTCTGTTTTTTGATTTTTTTATTTAAATTTTTAATTTATTATTGAAAGTGAGGTCTTAATGTCTATAATTTTATGTTGCTATTATATTTCTTGCTTCATTTTTGTGAATATTTGCTTTATACGTTTTGAAGCCGTGATGTTGTATATGCATATACATATAGATAGACATAATAGTTATAGATTCCTAGTAAATGGACTCATTTTACCATTATAAAATATTAGTCTTTGTCTCATGCTAGTAATCAGTCTTTGTCTCATACTAGTAACTAGTAACATCTCATGCTAGTAATAGCATTTAAGATAATATGGATTATCTTAAATTTTATAAATTAATATATACATTTCTTTTGTGTGTCTATAAAGATTTTTTCTTTGTGCTACATTAGAGATTTTATAAAACCTGTTAATGCTTCAACAGTAAATTTTAACCTGGTTAAAAAAAATGACTTCAGGGGGCGGCTGTTGGTGCGCTCAAGCTGAAATCCCAGCACTTGCGGCCGGAGGCCGGCGACGGGGGCGGATCACGAAAGTCAGGAGATTGAGACCATCCTGCGCTAAACACGGTGAAACCCCGTCTCTATTAAAAAAAAATTACAAAAAACTAGCCGGGCGATAGGACTCGACGTGGTGGCGCTATAGTCCCAGCTACTTGGGAGGCTGAGGCAGGAAGAATGCGCGTAAACCCGGGAGGTGAGCTTGCAGTGAGCTGAGATCCAGCCACTGCACCCAGCAGCTGGGCCCGACAGAGCCGCAGACTCCGCTCCCACACAAAAAAAAAAAAAAACAAAAAATGACTTCAGTTCCATAGAAAAAAATTATGTCCTCATTGTATCTACTATGCTTCTATATTGATGTGCTAATTGCTATCAATTTTATGTTCTTATGATTATTTTTATGCCTTATATCTTTCAAATTTTACAGAATAACTAAAAATGTTTGGTCTGTAGCATCACAATAAATACCATGGTTTTTTTTGTATGTGTATATGCATGTTTTCAAAACATGTATTTTCATATGATTATATATTTTTTTGGTCTATTATTTTAAGTTGAAAGACCTCTTTTCAGCATTTTATTTAGGGCACATGCAGTGCTTATATGCTTTTCCAGCATTTGTTTTTTCTGGAAGATCTTTATTTTTTATTTATTTTATAGTATATTTTTGCTGGTTACATTATTCTTACAATGAAGATTTTTTCTTCAGCCTTTGACCATTTAACACAGTTCTTTTCTGACCTGCAAGGTTTCTGTTGACAAATTCACTGGTTGTCTCAGAGGACTAGGCTTATAAATAATACCTCACTTTTATCTTGCAGCTCCCAAGATTGTATTCTGGTTTGTGACTTTTGAAACTTTGCTTAAATATGTGTTATGGATCTTTTTATATGTGTATATCCTAGTTTGTTTGTTTAGTTTCTTCATTTTTTACATTACTTTTTTCATACTTTAAATTTATTTCAGTTATTCTTTTTTGCCTCCACAATTGTCTATTTTTATTATTCCAAGCCTTTTGTTGATATTCTCACTTATCTGATGTCTGGTTTTCCATTTTTCTCATTGAGCAAAATATGGATTATCTTAAATTTTATAAATTTATATATACATCTTTATTTTTATAGTTGCTTTTGAAAATTTTGATTTTTTTGATTGGACCATGTTGCCCAAATACTTTGTATGCATTATAATCTTTGGTTAAGATTTAGACATTAACATAAAACTACCTTTCACAATCTTTATAATGCAGCTCTTTTCTGGGATAGCCTGAAACCAATTGTCTTAGGTAGAGGTTCTGGGAGTCTCCCAAATATGTTCTCATGATGTGTCTTGTCTGCAATTTTGTATTTATTTTTCAGTTAAAAGACTTCTTCACATTTCTTATTACTAGTCAATAACTACTTTCTACACCTATTTTCCATCCTTGGTACTGCAGTTCTGCTGTTGTAACATTCACTTTTGATCTCAAAAGACTTAAAGCTGTCATTAAAGGCACCATATTCTTCTATTGGGGATGAGGAAGGGCTGTGTTGGGTAAATGTAGCTGACTTTTCTTTTCTCTATATATGGCTTTTGACATTGTGCTCACATGGGGCACACACTTACTCTATAAATTTCCAACAAAGGTATTTTGATTACTATGATGTTGTTACATTTATACATCTATGAAGGAATTGTGGCCTGTGGTATTTTGATATGCCATTTTGCTAACGTGCCTTGTATAATTTTATATATTCGATTTGTAAAGTATATTTATTTGAGTCTGGTAAGTGCTGTAACTTGTGATTTTTGTGTCTTTCAGTTATGTGTTCTCATTTCACCCAAGAACTTCATCCAGAGCAGGGCATAAAAGATTCACTCCAAACAGTAATACCGAGAACATATGGAAAATGTGGACATGAGAATTTACAATTAAAAAAATGCTGTAAAAGTGTGGGTGAGTGTGAGGTGCACAAAGGAGGTTATAATGAAGTTAACCGATGTTTGTCAAATACCCAAAACAAAATATTTCAGACTCATAAATGTGTCGAAGTCTTTGGTAAATTTTCAAATTGCAATAGACATGAAACAAGATGCACTGGAAAGAAACATTTGAAATGTAAAAAATATGACAAATCATTTTGCATGCTTTCACACCTAAATCAACATCAGATAATTCATACCAGGGAGAAGTCCTACAAATGTGATGAATGTAGCAAATCCTTTAGCCGCTCCTCAAACCTTACTGCACATAAAAGAATTCATACTGGAGAGAAGCCCTACAGATGTGAGGAATGTGGCAAAGCCTTTAGGTGGCCCTCAAACCTTGCTAGACACAAGAGAATTCATACTGAAGAGAAACCCTACACATGTGAAGAATGTGGCCAAGCCTTTAGGCGCTCCTCAACACTTACTAATCACAAGAGAATTCATTCTGGAGAAAGACCCTACAAATGTGAAGAATGTGGCAAAGCCTTTAGCGTATCCTCAGCCCTCACTGAACACAAGAGAATTCATACTGGAGAGAAACCCTACACATGTGAAGAATGTGGCAAAGCCTTTAGCTGCTCCTCAGCCCTTAAGATACATAAGAGAATTCATACTGGAGAGAAACCCTACAAATGTGAAGAATGTGGCAAAGCCTTTAGCTGCTCCTCAACCCTTAAGACACATAAGAGAATTCATACTGGAGANAATGTGAAGAATGTGGCAAAGCCTTTAGCTGCTCCTCAACCCTTAAGACACATAAGAGAATTCATACTGGAGAGAAACCCTACAAATGTGAAAAATGTGACAAAGCTTTTATGAGGCATTCAAGTCTTGCTAAACATAAGATAATTCATACTAGAGAGAAACCCTACAAATGCAAATAATGTGGCAAAGTCCAGCTCTCAGGTCTTACAATACATAAAATAATTTATACTGGAATAAAACATTACAAGTGTAGAGAATATGAGAATATGGACAAGCCTTTAACAAGTTCCAAATCTTAATAGAAAATTAGAGAATTCATATTGGACAAAATTTTATAAATGTGAAAAAATGTAAAAAGCCTTTGACCAACCCTCAAACCTTAATGAACCCAAGAGAATTTATTTTTAAAAAATGTATTTTTTTGAGATGGCATCTCCCTTTGTCACCCAGGCTAGAGTGCAGTGGCATGAACTCAGCTCACTGCAACCTCTGCCTTCCGGGTTCAAGTGATTCTCCTCCCTCACCCTCCTGAGTAGCTGGGATTACAGGCATGTGCCACCACACTGGCTGATTTTTGTATTTTTAGTAGAGATGGGGTTTCACCATCTTGACCAGGCTAGTCTTGAACTCCTGACCTCAGGTGATCCACCTGCCTTAGCCTCCCAAAACGTAAGAGAATTTATATTAGAGAGACCCTAGAAAGGTTTTAAAAAAAGTTACAAAACCTTTAAGCACATCTCAGGCCTTACACAATATCTGTTCATTCATTCTAGAGAGAACCCCTATAAAAGCAAAGAATGTGGTAATGCTTTTAACTAGTCTTGAACCCTCATTATACATAAGAGAATAAATATTAAAGAGAAACCCTACAATAAGGAATATGGCAATTTCTTTAAAAAGTCCTCAAACCTGAATAACTGTAAGATAATTGATATTGGAGAGAACCCCTGCAATTGTAGAAAAAAATGTGGCAAAGCCTTTAACTGGTTCTCCATCCTTATTTATTAAAAAATTTTATACTGGAGAGAAACTCTACAGACATAAAAATGTGACAGAGCATTTAACCTTATCTCAAACTTTTCTAAAAAATAAAAATCATAGAAATCATACTGGTGAGAAACTAGAAATGTGTTAAATGTGGCAAGGCCTTTAAGTGGTAGTCACACGTTATGGTAGGTAAGATAATTTATACTGAAGAAAAACTACAAATATGAAATGAAGAATGTGGCAAAACTTTTAATAAATTCTCACACCTTATGGAACAAGAAAGCGTTTATACTAGAGAAAAATTGTAGAAATACAAAGAATGTGAAAAGCCGTGAATATCAGCTCGCATTTTACTCAGTATCAGAAAGTTTATACTTAATAAAAGCATTATAGGTTGTGCGTGTTGGCTCATGCTTGAAATTCCAGCACTTTGAGAGGCCAAGGTCAGTGGATAATGAGTTCAGGAGTTCAAGACCAGCCTGGCCAGTATTGTGAAAGCCCATCTCTACTAAAAATACAAAAATTAGCCAAGCATGGTGGCATGTGCCTGTAATCCCAGCTACTCTGGAGGCTGAGGCAGGAGAATTGCTTGAACCTGGGAGGTGGAGGTTGCAGTGAGCCAAGATAGAGCTGCTACACTGCAGCCTGGGTGACAGAGTGAGACTCCATCTCAAAAAAACAAAAAAAATTATAAATATGATTACTGTAAAAATACCTTCTGGAAAATATAGTCCTTTAAAGTAAAGACTATTTATTCTGAAGACAAATGTATGAACATAAAGAGGATTGTTGTATCTTTACTTGCATTACAGATATTATTGTATGCATTCTATATTAAAGGAAAACCCTGAAGCAGATGCTCAAACTTTGTTGAACCTCAGAAATTTATATTGTAGAGAAAGCCTAAACATGTAATGAATGCAAAAAAAACATTTGTTCAAAAACTACAGCTTAGAAAACATCAGTTTATACTAAATATTTTTGCAGATCCAGTAAATGGGGAAAATATATTTAACCAAAAAGTAAGTCTATATAAACATTTGAGGGTTAACAGTAGAAAGAATGAAGGCACTGAAACTAGACATTATACTAAATCAGAGTGTTGAGTGTAAGAGAGATCCAAAGATAACACTATATACATTTTAAAGAAGTAGATTTTTTTGGAGATTTGTAATTATATTCGAGGTATGCTTTTTCTGTAAAAAAAAAAATATAGATTTTCTGAGAAGCAAATAATATTGTAACTCAAGTCTCAGATTACTTCATGTTGATTCTTTCATCCCATTGTTTGTGAAAGTATTTGATCAATTGTTGCATCAGAGATATAAGAGATTGTTTATCAATTGTACCTTTATGTAATAAAATGCAATAAATTTTAAAAAATTTTAAAGATTATGTGTGAACTTAATTTTCATTAAAGTTGTTTTAATGCGTTAAAACTGTTGTGCTTTCAATGAAGTGTTAATTTGCCATCAACATGAATGTGTCTCATCTTAAGGTTCTAAGTAAATGATGGGAACAATATACTATTTGTTAATGTAGGGGAATGACATCTGTAGTAATCTCTTTTTTGCCAGTGTTTTTTGTTTGCTTGTTTGTTTTGAGACGGAGTCTTGCTCTGTTGCCCAGGCTGGAGTGCAATGGTGCAATCTCAGCTCACTGCAACCTCCACTTCCTGGGTCCAAGCGATTCTCCTGTCTCAGCCGGCCAAGTAGCTGGGACTACAGGCATGCGCCACCACACCTGGCTAATTTTTGTATTTTTAGTAGAGATGAGGTTTCACCATGTTGGCCAGGCTGGTCTTGAGCTCCTGACCTCAGGTGATCCACCTACCTCGGCACCCCAAAATGCTGGGATTACTAATGTGAGCTACCACACCCGGCCCTCCAGTGGTTTTAAACTGGAAAGAAGTTGAAGAATTTTGTTCTCATAGGTGAAATTTGTATTCTTGTAAAAAAGAATTTAGATTTTTAAAAATTTTTTGTGGGTAGGTAGTGTGCATGCCCACTTATGGCATATATGAGGTATGTTAACACAGGCATACATTATTTAATTATCAGCAGAGTGTATGAAGTATTCATCACCTCAAGCATGTATTTATACTTTGTATTACAAACATTTCCATTATACAGTTTTAGTTATTTCAGTATGTGCAATTGAATTATTATTCACCATAGGGTCATTTTATGATCATAAAATTACATGAGTATAATTAATATCCACACATTTCTGAGTCTTGATTAAATATTTTTAAAAATTGGTTTTATATATTTTTTATACATGTGGCCTCTCTGCTGACCAACAAAAATAGACTTTTAGTTTTTATTTACATAGAGTTACATATACAAATATATTACTCTAAAGATCTACCAGCCAGGTGCAGTGGCTTATGCCTGTAATCTCAGCACTTTGGGAGGCAGAAGTGGGCAGATAATTTGAGGTCAGGAGTTCAAGACCAGCCTGGCCAACATGATGAAACCCCATCTCTACTAAAAATACAAAAGATGATCTGGGCATGATGATGTGTGCCTGTATTCCCAGCTACTAGGAAGGCTTAGGCAAGAGAATTGCTTGAACCTGGGAGGTAGAGGTTGCAGTGAGCCAAGGTGGCACCACTGCACTCCAGCCTGGATGACAGAGCAAGACACCATTAAAAAAAAAAAGAAAAGATACACCTTAAGTATAAAAAAAGTTATATAGCAAGTGAGTGTGTTTGTGTGCAACTTTGTATATGCATTTTCAGAACAGAAAAACAATATTGAAACAAAAATGATTATTTTATTAAGGTGGATAATTAACAAGAAACCTGGAAACCTTAGAGATTCTCAAAATAAATCTATATTCTGTGCCTTATATTGAATTCATTACTGTAAAGTCTTATCCCACCCAAATCTTATCTCAAATGATAATCCCCACATGTCAGTGGAGGTACTTGGTGGGAGGTGATTGGAATGGGGGTGATTTCCCCCCATACTGTTCTCATGATAGTGAGTTCTGAAAAGATCTGATGGTTTTATACGTGGTGGTTTTTCCTGCTTTCCCTCTCTCCTGCTGCCTAGTGAACAAGGTACTTGCTTCTCCTTTGCCTTCCACCATACTTGTAGGTTTCCTGAGACCTCCCCAGCCATACAGAATTGTGAGTAATTTAAACCTCCTTTCTGAATAAATTACCCATTCTCTGGTAGTGTCTTTGTAGTAGTGTGAAAACAGGCTAATACAGAAAATTAATACTGGGAGTTTGGGGCACTGCTCTAAAGATAATTGAAAATGTGGAAGTGACTTTGGAACTGGGTGATAGGCAGAGGTTGAAACAGTTTAGAGAGCTCAGAAAAAGAAAGATGTGGGAAAGTTTGGAACTTCCTAGAGACTTGTTGAATGCTTTTGACCAAAATACTAATAGTGATATGGATGATAAAGTCTAGGCTGAGGTGGTCTCAGATGGAGATGAGAAACTTATGTTTAAAATGAAAGCAGAACATAAAAGTTTGGAAAATTTGCAGCCTGACCATTAAGTAGAAAATAACCCCCCCCCCCCTTTTTTTTTTCAGATGGAGTCTGGCTCTGTCGCCCGGGCTGGAGTGCAGTGGCCGGATCTCAGCTCACTGCAAGCTCCACCTCCCGGGTTTACGCCATTCTCCTGCCTCAGCCTCCCGAGTAACTGGGACTACAGGTGCCTGCCACCTCACCCGGCTAGTTTTTTGTATTTTTTAGTAGAGACGGGGTTTCACCGTGTTAGCCAGGATGGTCTCGATCTCCTGACCTTGTGCTCTGCCCGTCTCAGCCTCCCAAAGTGCTGGGATTAAAGGCTTGAGCCACCGCGCCTGGCCAAAACCCCATTTTTTGAAAAGAAATTCAAGCCACTGCAGAAATTTGCAACAGTAAAGAGGAGCTGAATGTTAATAGACAAGACAATGGGGAAAATGTCTTTAGATCATGTCAAAGATCTGAGACAGGTCCTTTCATCACAGGCCAGGAGCCCTAGGAGGCAACATTGGTTTCATAGTCGAGGCCCAGGGCCCCACTGCTCTATGAAGTCTTGGGACTTAGTGCCCTGCATCCCAGCTGCTCCAGATCCAGCTGTGGCTAAAAGGAGCCAAGGTACAGCTTGGGTTATTTCTTCAGAAATGGCAGTCCTCAAGCCTTGGTGGCTTCCATGTGTGTTGGGCATGTGAGTGCACATAAGAAAAAAGTTGAGTTCTAGGAACCTCCGCCTAGATTTCAGAGGATGTATAAAAATGCCTGGATATTCAGGCAGAAGTCTACAGGGGCAGAGCCCTCATGGAGAACCTGTAATAGGGCAATGCAGAAGGGAAATGTGGGGTTGGAGCCCTCATGCAGAGTCCCCACTGAAGCTGCCTACTGGAGTTGTGAGAAGTCCACTATACTCCAGACCCAAGAATGACAGATCCCCCATGAGCTTGCACTGTGCACCTGGAAAAGCCACAGGCATGCAATTCCAGTCCATGAAGGAGCTGCCCAAGGCCATGAGGGCTCACCCCTTTATCAGCATGGCCCAGATGTGGGACATGGAGTCAAATGAGATCATCTCAGAGCTTTCAGATTTAATGACTGCCCCAGTGGAATTCAAGCTTGCGTGGGGCCTGTACTTCCTTGGTTTGGGCCAGTTTCCCCATTTGAAAGAGTTTGTCTGATTCCTGTACCCCCACTGTATCTTGGAAGTTACTAACTTGCTTTTGATTTACAAGTTCATAGGCAGCAGACACTTGCCTTTTCTCAGGTGAGACTTTGGAGTTAGACTCTTGGAATTAATGCTAAAATGAGTTAAGACTTTGGGGGACTGTTGGGAAAGCATGTTTGGTTTTGAAATATAAACAGGGCATGAGATTTGGAAGGGGCCAGAAGCAGAATGACACTCATGGTGTTCTTGTGATACTGAGAGAGTTCTCATGAGATCAGATGGTTTTATAAGTGGTCATTTTTCCTGCTCTCGTTCACCTAGTGAAAAAGATATCTGCTTCTCCTTCACATTCTGCCATTACTGTAAGATACCTGCTTCTCCTTCACCTTCTGCCATTCTTGAGGCCTCCCCAGTCACGCTGATCTGTGAGTCAAATTAGCCTGTTTCCTTTATAATTTACCTAGTCTTGGGTGTGTCTTTATAGCAGTGTGAGAATGGACTAATAGACACAGTAACTTAATAACAAAGGTATTATCCTCAATTTACAAAGAAAGAAACAGAACCAGAGAGAGAAATAATTTGCTCACAATAGCAGAGCCAAAGTTGCTGTTGTGAGCAGAGCTCACAAAAACACGAGCAACTTTGACTCCAGGGATAACACTCTTGAATACAACAACAAAAGCCCTTTCAAACAGAAAAGAAGTTACCTTTAACATCCATTCTTAAAATTCAACAAAATGAAAATGGATACATTTGTATTGTTATATATGTATATATGTGAATGTATATTATAAATAAGAAATACTTCATGTAAGCCAGAAAAATATAATTATTTTAATGAATAAAATTGAAAAGCAGGTCAATTAATTATTGTTTGCAGATAATATATGTGTTTACTTAGACAACACAGGCAACTGAAAGGCTATTTTACAAATCTATTCAGGTGGGTAGGCAAAATTCTCAGATGACCCTCAGGTTCCCATTTCAGTGCACACCTGCTGTGTATCCTTCTCTCTGGAGTGTGAGAAAATGTGTGCGACTGTGGTGGAACATTATTCATGTAATTAGGTTACTAAGGTATTGGCTTCCTGTTTATCATAAGAGAGATTATCTTTATTACACTAAACTTAATCAGACATGTTTTTAAGAAGAAGGGTACATCATAGAAAAACACCTCTGTTTCCCTGAAATTAATCAAACTTCTAGGTAAGCCAGGATGTAATCTGCTTATGGTGGCCACATGGCAAGGGATACATTTGTATATTGTCTCTATTTTTGCCTTCAACATGTTGCTTTCAGAAGGAAGAATAGGAGGATCCTACAGCAGAGGAAAAAGAAGGGATCTCATTTATGCAAGAAATAATCACCCCTTAAGTGAGACAGCTTAAGAAAAACAGAGACTGGGGGGATGGGGGTGGGTGCCCAAGATGGTCGAATAGGAACAGCTCCAGCCTCCAGCTCCCAGCATAAGTGACACAGAAGATGGGTGATTTCTGCATTTTCAACTGAGGTACCAGGTTCATCTCACTGGGGCATGTCGGACAGTCGGTGCTGGTCAGTGGGTGCAGCCCAATCAGCGAGAGCTAAAGCAGGGTGAAGCTTTGCCTCACCGGGGAAGTGCAAGGGGAAAGGGAATTCCTTTCTGTAGTCAAGGGAAACTGAGACACACAACACCTGGAAAATCGGGTAACTCCCACCCTAATACTGCACTTTACCAAGGGTCTTAGCAAATGGCATACCAGGAGATTATATCCCATGCCTGGCCTGGAGGGTCCCACGCCCACAAAGCTTCCACATTGCTAGCACAGCAATCTGAGATCTAACTGCAAGGCAGCAGTGAGGCTGGGGGAGGGGCTCCCACCACTGCTGAGGCTTAAGTAGGTAAACAAAGCCTCCAGGAAGCTCCAACTGGGTGGAGCCCACGGCAGTTCAAGGAGGCCGGCCTGCCTCTGTGGACTCCACCTCTGGGGACAGGGCATAACTAAACAAAAAGCAGCAGAAACCTCTGCATAGGTAAATGTCCTTGTCTGACAGCTTTGAAGAGAGCAGTGGTTCTCCCAGCA
>NW_016823821.1:0-2382 GCF_001698545.2 Rhinopithecus bieti
TCAGTAAAGGAAAAGCAATTGGGTAATTTCAATAAAATGAGAAAATTCTAGAAAAGTATATCCTCTTATTAAAAAAATTTTTTAGGACTCACGTGAAATTTAACATGTTGTTTCTGTAACAATATTCATCTCAAATCAATAGCTGACTTAATTCTTAATAGTATCCAATTAAAATCAGATGAAAAACAAATACTTGTTATTACCACTACTATCTAATTGTTCTAAGGATACTAATCCTTAAAGCCATAAGATACAAAACAACATAAGAGGTATAATTTTAGAAAGGAAAATACAAGATTATTAATATTTTCAGATGGTATAATTACATACAAATATATACAAAGAAAAATGAACCAAAAAACTATAAGAATTGATAAGAAACTACAATAAGATGTATCAATGCCAGATGAATACACAGTTGCCCTCCTGTGCCATCCTACAAGTTGCCTACCCAGACAAGCCTTTTTACTATTACTTTTACATCTTTATGAAAATTGAGTTCTCAGGGGTCTCCTCGCCCACCAGTGGTGTTCCTACTAGTGGTGAACATGGGAAAATAGATCATGTCCTGAGCGTCATGCCACAGGGTGAGCTCATATTCTGAAGTCCGTTCATCAAAGTTGTCGCCCTCATCCTAAAACTTGGAATTTTGGCAGATTAAAGTAAAGATCCTGGTACCATGTTGATGTAGAGTGGTGGGTTGATGCATCTGCAAAGTTATAGCCTTTCACTTTGAATATTAATGGGAAAAGTAGACACATTTATGGTCTGGTTTTCCATTTGCTCCCACTGACCTTCTGATAATGAACAAATGGAAGCAGTATGTCAGGAGGCAAAAGCAGAAGACATAGATTTCAAACTTAGGTGTGTTTGATTTGCCAGCAGAAAATGATTAATCACATGATGTAGAAATATATAAAATACATCCACAACTGGCTCAAAGACAGATACACCAAAAGTATCTAAACATCTGAGATCTTCAACTTTGGAGAATGCAGAAGTTACGAGATGGCTTAGGAGGTTGCTGATGAAGTTCAGAGATGACTAAAGGAAAACAAACAATCAAAAGAAGATGAGTTTCAAATGAAGAAGATAGAGCAGGTCAACAGCTTATCTTCTGCTATAGCCATAGCTCCTTGCTCTAGGGGATTCCTTCTCTATTGTTGGGTAATATTAAGGAAAATCACTTGCAGACACAGCATGCAAAGGACAAAACTTTGTATTGAAGAAGCTTTCATATCTTGAGGTTTAAATGTATCTTAATTATGTCTAAAAGGAATTTAATGATGCTGACATCTCATAGGTCTTGCTTTTAAATCGGCCCTCTCTGTACACACATAAACAAAACACACACACACACACACACACATACACACACACAGGTGTTCACCAAACCTTTTAGACAGTTTAAAATGGGCAGTAATTATGTAGGGTGAGGTTGAGAGTGAGATTGATGAACAGACTCAGAAACCCCCCAAAAATTCCAGTCTGGAAGCATGAGATGTGCTAACCATGAATGAAAGGCATATAGTGACTGATTTACCCAGCACAATGAAATCAGTCAATACTTTGTTCTCTTAAAGGGGATCAAAATAATGACTGTGCATTCACTTAGTAAAATTGAATAGTGAATCAGAGATGCGTAATGCATACTGAGTGTATTTAATATATTTTACCTCATGTTTTCTTATTGTCACAGGATTAAATGTTGAAAACAGCTGTCAGGAAATGTTTTCTGTGTAAAATAAACATCTATCACGGGAGGGACATTTTTAGTTGTAACATTATTTTTTTAATGGAGAGACTCAGCAGGAAGCTTATTCTAATAAAAATGCACACACTGCTTTTCCATGACTTCTCACCACCACTCATGCTTTCAACACACTTGCCCCCAAGTCTGTTCCTGACTTCTTGGTTTGACCTTAGTTTGGAATCACCAAGAGCATATCATCAGGGTGCAGAATGGTTAGAAGAGAGGGCAATGAGATTTGGGAGGGGGAAGGAAAGAAGTGGAATATGAGAAGGATACTTCAGATAATCCAGCAAGTAGTAATTGAGAGTTTGACTTCGACATTTTTATGCCATAAAAGTCCAATCCAATCAAATTTAATTATGTAGCATTTTAAGATGAAAAAAATGTTTACAGAAGCTCCAAAGTTGAGTTATTTTGCCATTTTGTCACATTGGCTAAATGGAGGTTATTATTATTGTTGTTGTTGTTCTTATTATTTTTCATCAGAAAGTTGATTTAAAAATAAGCCTCATCTGTGATAAAGAGATATGGCTAATAATTTAATTATATTTTCATTGGTTGGTGTGGAATGAAGGTATGAAAATAACACAAAGGGAAATCTTTTTAAAAGGCAAAATCAATAGCCTTTA
>NW_016823821.1:6363-7869 GCF_001698545.2 Rhinopithecus bieti
TATATATAAATTAAAATAATAACATTTCCCTTCATTTCTGAAAACTTCAATTTTGCTCCTATTCCTGGCATTCCTCCAGCCCTTTCTCTGTTTCACGTGATACAGGCGAACTGCACTCACTCCAGGGTAACTCCAATCATTTCAAGTTTAAACAAGGTCAACTAAGGATTTCCTCCACTCTTCTACCTCTATTTCTCCCTGGGGATGCTGTAAATTCTGGATGTTCTCTGAGGGTCACGGTGTTGGGGGAATATGATCGGTCTCTCAGCTGGGTTCTGCTCCTGTTTGCGTCTGCTGAGGTGGCCATTACGCCCACCGATGATTGGCTTCATTAGAATGGCTGTGTTCCCCAACCCTGTGGCAGCCAGCTGCTAGTGTTTCCTATTGTTGCAACCATCTGCTGCCATCTGCTGGTGTTTGCTCTTGTTACAACCAATGAGCTCCCTTCAGGTCCCATAGGTCTCTCACAAAACTTGTAATTTCATCTTCTCCTACGTTACTCTCTGGAGCTACAGAAAATTGGTGGGATTGCCTCAGCCCTTTCCTACTGCATCTTCACTGGTCCCACGATGCTGCGATGCCAATCGCAACTCTTGTGAAGGACCCTCTCTCCTGATGTTCCAGACAAGATTGGGAGTACAAGTCTCCCGTCACTCTGAGATCCCAAACCTCCTTCTCCTACCTTTGAGAAAATTTTTATTTCCTTTTAGGCAGACTAAAACTGGCTCAGAGTTATCTCCCATAATTTTCGGTCTTTAAATCGGGCCACAGAAAGGCCAAGAAACTGACATAATTCTCTTTGACTAGCATGAGGTGTCTCTTCACTTTGTATCAATGAAGACTAGGTTCAGTTCTCATGTTTAAGTTAATGCTGTAGGAAGTCAAAGGGAACATAGGGAATAATCTGCCCGCTCATATTTGATGTCCTTCTGTACCCATGTTTATGTAGTGGGATTTATGTAGCCTCCTGTTCCTGCTTCTGATTGATGCCACAGTTATTTATTCTGAGGCCTTTACCTAAAGATGTTGCAGAATTTCAGCCATATTTTCTTCTAGTACTTTTATAGACTCAATATTTTAAACATTTAAATCATTGACTTACATGGTATTTATGTTGCACAGTGAGATGGGAATGCAGCTTATTAATTTCTCAAAATGACACAGCTACATAGCGGTTTGGATTTCTTGGTGGAAGATTAAGCCTGAAGTACTACTCAGAGATGCCGAAATTTTCATTAATTTTATGACTAGACCTATGAACCTGTCTTTAGAGTCAGAGAATTGGCTCTCAACCTTGACTGCCTATCAGAACACCTGGGAGCTTTAAAAAAATATTGATAACTGGTTCTCAACTCCTCATGTAATTGCTCTGGTGTGCATCATGATTACAAAAATCTTCCTGGATGATTCCAGTGCACAATCAAGGTTGAAAACTTGCCCATGCACAGTCAAGATTTTTTTTTTTTATTATACTTTAAGTTCTAGGGTACATGTGCATAACATGCA
>NW_016823822.1:0-4687 GCF_001698545.2 Rhinopithecus bieti
TTGGAGACTGGAGCTGTTCCTATTCGGTCATCTTGTTCCGCCCCCAATTCAGAAATTTCATCTTGGTTTTGATCCATTGCTGGTGAGCTGGTTTGATCCTTTGGAGGTGTTAAAAAACCTTGTTTTGTAATATTACCAGAATTGTTTCTCTGGTTCCTTCTCATTTGAGTAGACTAGGTCCGAGGGAAGATCTGGGAATTAAGGGCTGCTGTTCACATTCTTTTGTCCCATGTGGGTGCTCCCTTGATTTGGTGTTCTCCCATATCCCCTAGGGATGAGGTTTCCTGAGACCAGAACTGCGATGATTGATTTTGCTCTTCTTGGTCTAGCCACCCAGTGTAGCTATAGGGCTCTGGGCTAATACTGGAGAGTGTCTGCAAAGAGTCCCGTGATGTGATCTGTCTTCAGGTCTTTCAGCCACAGATACCAGCGCCTGCTCCAGTGGAGGTAGCAGGCGAGTTAAGTGGAGTCTGTGAGGGTCCTTAGTTGTATTTTTGTTTAGTGCACTGGTTTTGTGTTGGTTGGCCTGCAGCCAGGAGGTGGCACATTCAAGAGCACATCAACTGCAGTACTACAGGGAGGATGTACACTTGCTTTAGGGTCACCTGGTTAAGTATTCAGGTTTCTCAGGTGGTGGGCAGGGCCATAGAGCTCTCAAGATATTATTTACTTTGTCTTTGGCAACCAGAGTGGGTAGAGAAAGACCACCAGGTGAGGGCTGAGCTCAGACTCTCCTTGGGTGGAACTTGCTGCGGTGTTGTGGGGGATAGGGGTGTGATTCCCAGTCCAATGGAGTTATGTTTCATGGTGGATTGTGTCTGCCTCTGTTGAGTCACACAGGTCACAAGGGAAGTGGGCAAAAGCCAGCAGTCACAGGCCTCACGCCATTCCTATGCAGTCACAGTCATAAATGCTGGTGTCACTTCCCTCATGCCCCCACAACAGCACCAAGTGTTTCCAGGCAGCTGGCGGGCAGTTCTGAGAACTTGCCCCAGACCACCAGACCCCCCCGCGAGAAAGCAAGCTGACTCACAGTTTTTCAGTATCTCAGGGAGCCTGTAGAAGCAATCTAGTTCCTTCAAAGGGTCTATGGATTATCTCAGCTTTCCTGGCATGATGCTGCAGTAGTTCTTGAAGCAAAAGTTCATGATGTGAGTCTCTACATGCTGCTCTGTCTCTCTGAGCAGGAACTGCAAGTTAGTCTTGCCTCCTATTTGCCATCTTAATCCGAGTCTTGATTCTGTGTATTTTTATCTTTCTTGACTGAATAGTGTATAAAGAAATATATCACACTATGATTTTTTTCAAAGTAGTACTTTTTCTTCCTTTTTCTTTTCATTTTCTATCTTATTGAGTTTGGCTCTTATTTTATTATTTCCTTCTTTCCATTTTTTGAATATGCTTTTCTCATCTTTTCTCACAGATTTTAAGGAAGAAGTTTATAGAACTGATTTCAAATGCTCATTTTTTCCCAATAAAAAATAATTAATGTGCTTAATGTTCCATTCACAGCAATCTAGGCTTTTTCTACCTCGCTCCTCCAAATTCTTCAAGCTTCTATCTATTACCCAGCTCAAAAACCACTTCCACATTTTCAGGTATTTGTTGTAGCAACAACTCTACTCCCAATATCAATTTTCCTGGTACTGTTTTGTGGGACTATAACAGGATATCAGAGACTGGATAATTTATAAGCAATAGAACTTTATTTGGCTCACAGCTCTGGAAGCTGGAAAGACCAAGGTCAAAGGATCTGCTTCTGGTGAAGGCCTTGTCACTGGGTCATCCCATGGCAGAAGGTAGAAGGGCAAAAGAGTATGCGCATGAGAAAGAGAGAAGAGAGGGAGTTAGAAATGGAGAGCTGAGTCAGCTTTTATGACAAACTCACTCCCATGACAGCAGCACTAAATGTTACTTAATCACCTCTTAAAGGTCATACCTCCCAATACTATTGCATTGGGGTTTAAGCTTCCAACACATGTACCTTGAGGGACATTCAAAACATAGCAGCCATATTATACTGCCATCATTCTATTTTAAGTTATTATGCCCTCTTTGTAAAGTTAATTCCCCAAAAGCAGAGATGAATAATATTTTATCTTTTCTCACAAGACCAAACACAGTGATTGTCACTTAATCTGACTGAGCAGATTACTCTGTTATTTAAAACTTTTAAAAACTGGTTTGATGCACTAATACTTTCTACAAACCTCCTTACATGATTTCCCACATATTTAAATGACTTGTTTATGAAAATTTTCCTCTTTGGTCAGTTAGTTGATGACATGATCAGTGCCTTGTTATTGCTTAGCAACAACTGTTATGTTGAGGTCTTCAAGTTTCTCCAGAACTGTTTTGTCAGGTCCCAAACTGGCAGAACTGAATGTCTTTAGCATCCTATTTCCCCTGATTATGGAGCTAATGTCACCCTCCATTATTTTGTTTCCAAATAAGCAGCCAGATCCTTAGTCGCTCATTGACTTTCAGAATTCATTGAGAACAGAAAGACAAGGTATCTTCTGGTATTTTGAGAAAATATATGTCCTTTGAAAAGTTAATGCTAAATAGAGAATAGAAATAAGAAAATGCAATGTCTTTGAATTGGAAAAGAAAAAATTATACTTCCTCTCCACAAACAAAAAGACAGAAGAAAGGAGAAGACAATGAATTTTCTGACTTGAAGTTATAATCTTGCAAGGGAAAAAATGCTGCTCAGTAACTGCAGGAGTTCTTGACCACTGGAACCTCCCAAGTGTCTGCTTTTTCACCAAATATTGGAATATTTGAATAAATCTGGGATTATATAAGGGAGGGCAGTTGGGAAGACCAGTTGGGTCAGAGGAGCAATCATAACACATATTTAATATACCTTTATACTGATGGATGAAGCTTCATATTGACAGTTGAGCATATTGTCATTAAATAATGAAAAGTATCTAAGTTTTTATTCAAAGCTTTATTGTTCTTCTCTTTGCTCTGAAAACTCAATATGCTTTCTCTCTTAGTACAGAGCCTCTGCATGTGTATAGTTTTCATTGCCTAAAATAAACTTTTCATTTTTCTTTGCTTAGGTCATTCCTATTTGTCTTTCTTGTTCAACCTACTTAGGTTTACTTACAATGACCTTACCTGACCTTCAATATTGTGTTAGGCTACTAGGCTCCACTACTGCAGACTTCTACTGTAGCACCAAGAAAGTTTCTTTCTTTCTTTTTTTTTTTTTTTTTTTTTTTTTTATTATATTTTAAGTTCTAGGGTACATGTGCACAACGTGCAGGTTTGTTACATATGTATACCTGTGCCATGTTTGTGTGCTGCACCCATTAACTGCAGTTTCTCTGCATTTCTGGCACCACCAAACACCCAGAGGAGGGTTTCCAGACAGAAGAGTTTCCAGAGCACATATGCCTCCCAACCTGAGAGAGGATGCAGCCTCTACTTACTCTCTTTTCAGACTATTTCAGTAGTACTGGTCCACGAATGGAAAAGAGCACAGGTAGGAATTGAAGACATAGTTCTCTCCAGTCTTCTGGCTAATCTTGGTATAGCCACCTCTATCCAGACTCAGAAAATGTAAAGTATGGGCTCTTGCTTCACTGATAATGAAGTCTGGTTAGTTCCAGAAGTACCTGGGGCAGTTACAACTCTAGTGTATCAATAATCCTGCCCTTTGGGAACTTATCAATTCTTCCTTCTTTGGGACAAAAAGGCTCTCCTGGGACAGACAGATATATGGTAGAAGAAAAGGATTTTCCTTTCTCTCTGAAAGAAAGGACTCCTGGCAATCCAGCCATACACAGGCTGCGTGTTCTGTAGGTAGGAAGTCAGTCTCCTGGGTACGGGACTCTTATGTACACATCTATATGTCTTCACATTCATTTGCCTGTGCATACTCAGTAAGTAGGGCCTTTCATGGATCCAATAAGCAAACTCAGAAATTTTTGCAGGTGTTTTGCACATGCTTGTTAGATAGGTACAGCCCAAACCATGCTGTTAAATGGACTCGTGTTAACATCATAACTTTTATCATGGCATTGTAATGATAAAAATACATGAGAAAATCGAATAAAATCTTACAGAGAAAATACAGTCTTACAGAGAAAATGCAATCTTACAGAGAAAACTTTCTTCAGAGAGGAAAGTCCCATAATAAATTTTGCTGTAGTGAGAAATTTAAAAATGACATTTATATATAACTGGATTTTAGTTAAGAATCATGAAATTGTCTTTTATTTTTAATTTTCATTTTGAGCCTCATGTGAATTATTCATACTCCTCATGTAATGGGAACAAACATCATCAGTTTCTTCAAGATCTTTCTTCTATTTTCCTTTCCAACGTTTTTATTCGAGGGGTACATGTGCAGTTTGATACATGGATAAATTGCATGTTGTTGGTGTTTGATATACAGATTATTTCATCACCCAGGTAGTGAGCATAATAAGTGATAGTTTTTTGATCCTCATCCTCCTCCCACCCTCCACCCTCAGGTCAGCCCCCGTGTCTATTGTTCCCTTCTTTTGTCCATTTTACTTAGTGTTTAGCTCTCACTTATAAGATGTGGTATTTGGTTTTCTGTTCTTGCATGAATTCACTTAAGGTAATGCAGTAGTTCAACAGCTCCAGCTATGTTGCTGCAAAAGAATTAATTTCTCTGTTTTTTTTTTTTTTTTTTTTTTTTTTTTTT
>NW_016823822.1:5009-14051 GCF_001698545.2 Rhinopithecus bieti
TTTTTTTTTTTTTTTTTTTTTTTTTTTTTTTTTTTTTTTTTTTTTTTGAACAGGGTCTCACTTTGTTACCTAGGCTGGAGTGCAGTGGCATAAACATAGCTTACTGCAGCCTCGACCACCCAGGCTTAAGTAATCCTCCTGCCTCAGTCCCAAAAGTAACTAGTCCTACAGGTAATCAAAAATACAAAAATCCATACTTAACTTTATAATTTAGTTTGTTATTTCCTGGGAGGTAAAATGGATGGTTAATCTTGTGATAAGTTTTTCCCAACTATTCCCCGCCCTCGTGACCAAGAGCCCAAAGCTGGAGCTTAGACAGGACTGTACTCAACTCCCAGGTCTGCCACTTGACAAGTTACATACGTTATCTGAGTTTCATATTTCTAATTTGTATAGTTGTTGTGAGGAATAAATGTGATTATATTAGAAAAGAACTTGGTGGTTCTTATACTGTTATTGTGATTACTATAAGATTTCATCTCCCACCAGTTTTGGAGAAAAAGGATGTCAACAATAAATTACTAAATGCTTGCTTCTATTCACCATGAACCCTGTTACATAGAATTACCATGCCAAAGGCAGCTTGATCTCAAATAAGTGACATTGTTGGTTTCATTATTGTTGGTTTTGTGCTCATTTTAGAAAATGATTTTCTTTGTTTATAGCATCTTAGTAAACATAGTTGTCTTTGGGCCTCTAATTGAAACTCATGCACATGTATTGTGCCTATCTCTCATCCCCCTCATGGTTAATTTTGGAGAGGCCATATAGATAACTTTTTAAGAAAGACATTTCAAAATTGGTCCAACTATGTTCATTTGGTGTGCTGATGAAGATAATCTTAATTTAATACTTATTAAGCTAGTGAAGTCTCCTTTTTATTTTATAAGATTAATTCATGTTGATGTGGTTGGGAGGTGAAGCAAATTTCACACCAATAACTCTTTATCAAGGTCAGCCTCAGGACCACAAATGGATATTTGGGTGATTAGAATCTATTTTTGTAATTCATTATTTCCTTTATTTCCTGCTCTTTCTAACACTAATCCAGTTGCAAATTTTCTGTGATCTAATCAAAATTTATCATTGGTACTTATAAAAGACAGTTATTTTGAGTGTTCTCTAGAGCTTATTCTGAGCATGAAACCTGCTGTATTGACCTTGTCATACTTTGCAGAAGGCTCTAATGTTAGACTCAGAGGCCCATGAGGCTGCTATATGATTCATTCCTTATTTATTGCTTTTATAGAAGTCAATTCAATACTGGAGTCCAGTCTTCTGCACAAGGCCAATGACCCTTCCATGACAGAACCTGTTATTGGTTGAATAGTGTTGGATAAAACCCCATAATAACCTGGTGACTTCTCTTCAACAATAGAGGGTGGTTGTCCTTCACACAGCTCACAGATTACTTTAGATTTCAGATGTGCAAATTCTTGGGTTCCCATTCAAACCTTGCCAGGACTGCCTTAAATATGTATGTCTGTATTCTTCAATGTAATACATTTATTTTCCCAGGCTTCAAGAACTGTAATTAGATATTGCAAATTTTGCTGCTCTTATACATCTAACCTCATCTCCACAAAATACTTGATCAAATAAACTAAGGAGTTTAATAAGTAATGGAGAGTTCTGGGTTAAGAAACAGCTATTATAGTCATAAGGCTAAAGATAAAGTTTTTGATAGGGTTAAGAAAAATAGCAGATGAAGAAGTTCTCTTGAATAAATTGTGATATAGGATGGGGAAACAGATAGTGGCTACAAGTGAATATTCAACCTTAGATGTAGAGAGGCAATGCTTGCCATCTGGAGATTGCAATATTCTGAGCCAATCCTACTATGGGACCAGTGAGTAAGCAGATAACAGAGGATTTCTCCTTACGGCAATGTGATGGTTATTAATATTGAGTGTCAACTTATGTATTAGTGCATTCTCATGCTGCTGATAAAGATGTACCTGAGACTGGGAAGAAAAAGAGGTTTAATTGGACTTATAGTTCCACATGACTGGGGAGGGCTCAGAATCATGGCAGGAGGTGAAAGGCACTTCTTACAGAGTGGCAGCAAGAGAAAATGAGGAAAAAGCAAAAGCAGAAACCCCTGATAAAACCATCAGATCTCATGAGACTTGTTTACTACCACAAGAACAGTATGGGGAAAACTGCCCCCATGATTCAAATTATCTCCCACCAGGTCCCTCCCACAACACCTGGGAATTATGGGAATACAATTTAAGATGAGATTTGGGTGGGGACACAGTCAAACCATATCATTCCATCCCTGGCCATTCCAAATCTCATGTCCTCACATTTCAAAACCAATCCTGTCTTCCCAATGGTCTCCCAAACTCTTAATTCATTTCAGCATTAACCCCAAAATCCACAGTTCAAAGTCTCATCTGAGACAAGACAAGTCTCTTCCACCTATCAGCCTGCAAAATCAAAAGCAAGCTCGTTACTTCCTAGATACAATGAGGGTACAGGTATTGAGTAAATACAGTCATTCCAGTTGGGAGAAACTAGCCAAAACAAAGAAGTTACAGGGCCCATGCAAGTCTGAAATCCAGCAAGGCAGTCAAATTTTAAAGCTCCAAAATGATCTCTTTTGACTCCAGGTGTCACATCCAGGTCACACTAATGCAAGACGTGGGTTCCAATAGTCTTGGGCAGCTCTGCCCCTGTGGCTTTGCAGGGTAAAGCCTGCCTCCCAGTTGCTTTCATGGGCTGGTGTCAAGCATCTGTGACTTTTCCAGGAGAAGAGTGCAAGTTGTGGATTCTGGGGTCTGGAAGATGGTGGCCCTCTTCTCACAGCTCCTTTAGATAGTGCCCCAGTAGGGACTCTGTGTGGGGGCTCTGATCCCACATTTCCCTTCTGCACTGCCCTAGCAGAGATTCTCCCTGAGAACCCCACCCCTGCCACAAACTTCTGCCTGGGCATCCAGGCATTTCCACACATTTTCTGAAATCTAGGCAGAGGTTCTCAAACTCCAGTTTTAGACTTCTGTGCCCTTGACAGCACAAAGCCACATGGAAGCTGCCAAGACTTGGGGCTTGCACCATCTGAAGCCATAGCCTAGCTCTATGGCCCATTTCAGCCATGGCTGGAGTGGGTGGGACACACGGTACCAAGTCCATAGACTACATATGGCACAGAGAACCTGAGCCAGGTCCAAGAAACCATTTTCTCCTAGGCCTCTGGGCCTGTGATGGGAAGGGCTGCAGTGAAGACTTCTGACATGCCCTGGAGACATTTTCCCCATTGTCTTGGTTGTTAACATTCAACCCTCTCCTTGTTACTTATGCAAATTTCTGCAGTGGGTTTGAATTTCTCCTCAGAAAATGGTTTTTTCTTTTCTGTCACATTGTCAGGTTGCAAATTTTCCCAACTTTTCTGTTCTGCTTCCCTTATAAAACCGAATGTCTTTAACAGCACCCAAGTCAATTCTTGAATGCTTTGCTGCTTAGAAGTTTCTTCCACCAGAAAACCAGCATAAAAATGCTGAAAATTCCCAAAACCAGAATACTTCTTGTCATCCATAAGATCACAACTCCTCGCCAGAAAAGGAACAAAACTGGATGGAGAACGAGTTGGATGAATTGACAGAAATAGGCTTCAGAAGATGGGTAATAACAAACTCCTTCAAGCTAAAAGAGCAAGGTCTAATACAATTCAAGGAAGATAAAAATCTTGACAAAAGGTTACTGGAATTGTTAACTAGAATAACAGGATTAGAGAAGAACATAAATGACCTGATGAATCTGAAAAATATAGCACAAGAACATCGTGAAGCATACACAAGTATCAATAGTTGAATCAATCAAGAAGAAGAGAGGATATCAGATACTGAAGATCAACTTAATGAAATAAAGTGTGAAGAGAAGATTAGAGAAAAAAAATGAAAAGTAACAAACAAAGCCTCTAAGAAATATGGGACTATGTGAAAAGATCAAACCTACATTTGATTGGTGTACCTGAAAATGATGGGGAGTACGGAACCAAGTTGGAAAATACTCTTCAGGATATAATCCAGGAGAACTTCCCGAGACTAGGAAGACAGGTCAACATTCAAATTCAGGAAATACAAGCAACACTACAAAGATACTCCTGGAGAAGAGCAACTCCAAGACACATAATCATCAGATTCACCAAGGTTGAAATGAAGGAAAAAATGTTAAGGGTAGCCAAAGAGAAAGGCCAGGTTACCAACAAAATGAAGCCTGTCAGACTAACACAGAATTTCTCTTCAGAAAACCTACAAGCCAGAAGAGATTGGGGCCAATATTCAACATTGTTAAAGAAAAGAATTTTCAACCCAGAACTTTATATCTAGCTAAACTAAGCTTTATAAGCAAAGGAGAAATAAAATCCTGTACAGACAAGTAAATGCTGAAGAATTTTGTCACCACCAGGTCTGCCTTATGAAAGCTCCTGAAGGAAGCACTAAATATGTAAAGGAAAAACTGGTACCAGCCACTGCAGAAAGATGCCAAAATGTAAAGACCATCAACACTATGAAGAAACTGCAAATAATGTGCAAAATAACCAGCTAGCATCATGATGACAGGATCAAATTCACACAAAACAATATTAATCTTAAATGTAAATGGACCAAAGACCCCAAAGAAAAGACACAGACTGGAAAATTGGATAAAGAGTCAAGGCCCATTGGTGTGCTTTATTCAGGAGACCCATCTCATGTGCAAAGACACAAATAGGCTCAAAATAAAGGGATGGAGGAAGATTTACCAAGCAAATGGAAAGAAAAAAAAGCAGGGATTGCAATCCTAGTCTCTGATAAAGAGACTTTAAACCAACAAAGATCAGAAAAGACAAATAAGGGCTTACATAATGGTAAAGGGATCAATGCAACAGGAAGAGTTCAATATCCTAAATATATATGCATCCAATAAAGGAGCACCCATATTCGTAAAGCAAGTTCTTAGAGGGCTGCAAAGAGACTAAGACTCTCACACAAAATAGTGGGAGACTTTAACATCCCACTATTAATATTAGGCAGATAAATGAGACAAAAGTAACAAGGACATTCAGACTTGAACTCAGCTCTGGACATAGTAGACCTAATAGACATCTACAGAACTCTCCACCCCAAATCAACAGAATATACATTCTTCTCAGCACCACATTGCATTAATTCTAAAATTCACCACATAATTAAAAGTAAAACACTCCTCGTCATGTGCAAAAGAATGGAAATCATAACAAGCAGTCTCTCAGACCACAGTGCAATCAAATTAGAACTCAGGATTAAGAAACTCACTCAAAACTGTACAACTATATGGAAACTGAACAACCTGCTCCTGAATGACTACTGGGTACATAACGAAATGAAGGCAGAAATAAAGATGTTCTTTGAAACCAATGAGAACAAAGACACAAAGTACCAGGATTTCTGGGACATATTTAAAACAGTGTGTAGAGGGTACTTTATAGCATTAAATGCCCACAGGAGAAAGCGGGAAAGATCTGAAATCAAAAACCTAACATCACAATTAGAATAACTAGACAAGCAAGAGCAAACAAATTCAAAAGCTAGCAGAAGACAAGAAAAAACGAAGATCAGAGCAGAACTGAATGAGATAGAGACACGAAAAACCCTTCAAAAAATCAATAAATCCAGGAGTTGGTTTTTAAAAAGATTAACAAAATAGATAGACCACTAGCCAAACTAATAAAGAAGAAAAGAGAGAAGAATCAAATAGACACAATAAAAAATGATAAAGGAGATATCACCACCAATCCCACAGAAATACAAACTACCATCAGAGAATACTATAAACACCTCTATGCCAATAAACTAGAAAATCTAGAGAAAATGGATAAATTGCTGGACACACACACACCCTCCCAAGACTAAACCAGGAAGCAGTGGAATCCCTAAATAGACCAATAACAAATTCTGAAATTGGGGCAGTAATTAATAGCCTACCAACTAAAAAAAAAGCCCAGGACCAGACAGATTCAAGGAATTCTACCAGAGATACCAAGAGGAGCTGGCACCATTCCTTCTGAAATGATTCCAAACAAAAGAAAAAGAGGGACTCCTCTGTAATTCATTTTATGAGGCCAGCATCATTCTGATGCCAAAAACAGGTAGAGAAAAAAAAAAGAAGGAAAGAAAATTTCAGGACAATATCCCTGATGAACATCGATGCAAAAATCCTCAATAGAATACTGGGAAACTCAATCCAGCAGCACATCAAAAAGCTTATCCACCACGATAAGTTGGCTTAATCCCTGGGATACAAGGCTTGTTCAACATACGCAAATCAGTAAATGTAGTCCATCACATAAACAGAACCAATGACAAAAACCACATGATTATTTTGATGAATGCAGAAAAGGCCTTTGATAAAATTCAACACCTCTTCATGCTAAAAACACTGAATAAACTAGGTGTTGATGGAACATACCTCAAAATGATAAGACTTATTTATGACAAACCCACAGCCAATATCATACTGAATGGGCAAAAGCAGGAAGCCTTCCCTTTGAAAACCAGCACAAGACAAGGATGCCCTCTCTCACCATTCCTATTCAACATAGTATTGGAAGTTCTGGCCAGGGCAATCAGACAAGAAAAGGAAATAAAGGGTATTCAAATAGGAAAAGAGGAAGTCAAATTGTCTCTGTTTGCAGATGACATGATTGTATTTTTAGAAAACCCCATTATCTCCTTAAGCTGATAAGCAACTTCAACAAAGCCTCACGATACAAAATCAATGTGCAAAAATCACAAGCATTCCTATGCACCAATCATAGACTAACAGAGAGCCAAATAATCAGTGAACTCCCATTCACAATTGCTATTAAGAGAATAAAATACCTAGGAATAAACTTACAAGTGATGCAAAGGACCTTTTCAAGGACAACTACAAACCACTGCTCAAGGAAGTAAGAAAGGAAACAATCAAATGGAAAAATATTCCATGCTCATGGATAGGAAGAATCAATATCGTGAAAATGGTCATACTGCCCAAAGTAATTTATAGATTCAATCCTATCCCCATTGAGCTACCATTGACTTTCTTCACAGAATTAGAAAACCTACTTTAAACTTCATATGGAACCAAAGAAAAGCCCATATAGCCAAGACAATTGTAAGCAAAAAGAACAAAGCTGGAGGCGTCACACTACTTGACTTCAAACTATACTACAAGGCTACAGTAATCAAAACAGCATGGTACTGGTACTAAAACAGATACATAGACCAATGAAACAGAATAGAAGACAAATAATGCCACACATCTACAACCATCTGATCTTTGACAAATTTGACAAATAAATGGTGTTGGGAAAACTGGCTAGCCATATGCAGAAAACTGAAACTGGACCCCTTCCTTACACCTTATACAAAAATTAACTCAAAATGGATTAAAGACTTAAATATAAAGCCTGAAATCATAAAAACCCTAGAAGAAAACCTAGGCAATACCATTCAGGACATAGGCATGCACAAGGACTTCACAGCTAAAACACCAAAAGCAATGGCAACAGAAGCCAAAATTGACAACTGGGTTCTAATTAAACTAAACAGCTTCTGAAAAGCAAAAGAAACTATCATCAGAGTGAACAGGCAACCTATAGAATGAGAGAAAATTTTTGCAATCTATTCATCTGACAAAGGGACTACAAGGAACTTAAACAAATTTATGGAAAAAAAAACCATCAAAAAGTGGGTGAAGGATATGAACAGACATTTCTCAAAAGAAGACATGTATGCAGCCAACAAATATATGAAAAAAAAAAAAAACTCATCATCACTGGTCATTAGAGAAATGCAAATCAAAACCACAATGACATACCATCTCATGACAGTAGAATTGTGATCATTAAAAAGTCAAGAAACAACAGATGCTGGAGAGGATGTGGAGAAATAGGAACACTTTTACAGTGTTGGTGGGATCGTAAATTAGTCTAACCATTGTGGAAGACAGTGTGCTGATTCCTCAAGAATCTAGAACTAGAAATACCATTTGACCCAGCAATCCCTATCCCGGGTATATATCCAAAGGATTGCAAATCATTCTGCTCTAAAGACATATGCACAAGTATGTTTATTGCAGCACTAGCCACAATAACAAAGACTTGGAATCAACCAAATCCCCATTAATGATAGACTGGATAAAGAAGACGTGGCACGTATACACCATGGAATACTATTGCAACCATAGAAAATGAATGAAATGTCCTTTGCAGGGATGTGGATGAAGCTGGAAACCATCATTCTCAGCAATCTAATACAGGAATAGGAAACAAAACATCACATGTTCCCACTCATAAGTGGGAATTGAACAACCAGAAAAAAGGGGACAGAGGGAGTGGAATATCACACATTGGGGCCTGTTGGAGGTGGGGGTCAAGGGGAGGGTAAGCATCTGGAGAAATACCTAATGCAGATGACGGGTTGATGGTTGCGCTGTGGCACATGAATACCTATGTAACAAACCTGCACATTCTGCTTATGTATCCCAGAACTTAAAGTATAGTAATAATAATAATAATAATAATAATAATTAATAATAATAATAATAAAGGAATTTCTTCCACCAGATACTCTAAATCATCTCTCTCAGATTCATATTTCACAGATATCTATGGCAAGGGCAAAATGCCACCAGTCTCTTTGCTAAAATATAACAAGAGTCACCTATGCTTCAGTTCCCGTCAAGTTCCTCATCTCCATCCAAGAGCACTTCAGCCTGGACCTTATAGTCCATATTGCTTTCAGGCTTTTGGTTAAAGCCATTCAACAAGTCTCTAGGAAGTTCCAAACTTTCCCACATTTTCCTATCTTCTTCTGAGCCTTCCAAACTGTTCCAGACTCTGACTGTTATCCAGTTCCAAAGTCACTTTCACATTTTTGGGTATCTTTTAAGGAACACCCCACTCTACTGGTACCAATTTACTGTATTAGTCCATTTTAATGCTGCTGATAAAGACATATTGAGACTGGGAAGAAAAAAAAGAGGTTTAATGGGACTTATGGTTCCACATGGCTGGGGAGGCCTCAGAATCATGGT
>NW_016823823.1:0-1986 GCF_001698545.2 Rhinopithecus bieti
GGCCCGGCTGATTTTCCTTCATATAAAAATCTTGCTTTTTTTCTGCCTACACATCTAAATAATTATTTGTTTATCCTTGATGTTCAAAACCTTACTTACCATAGGTCTCAACTCAAGTTACTCTTAAATTTTTTCTAGAGCATAGTATGCCCTTTCTGTCTACAGATTCACTTCTTTAATTTCAGAGAAATTTTCCTCTATTATATTCCTATATTCCTTTTCTGTACAATTTGTTGGCTTCTCCATAGACTTTAGGGATCCTAACCAGCCTAGTTAGATTGTCTTCTTTTCCATAACTACTGTCCTGTCTATGATTGAATTAATCCCTTTGTCTTTTACCTTTGTTTCACTATGATTATCACAATACTTCCTTTCATGTCAGTGATTTTATTTTCAGTCATGGCTATTTTGTGCCATGCTGTTTCTATTTAATTTATGTATTAGTCTGTTTTCATGCTGCTGATAAAGACATACCCGAGACTGGAAAGAAAAAGAGGTTTAATTAGACTTACAGTCCATGTAGCTGGGGAAGGTCTCACAATCATGGTGGAGGGCCAAAGGCACTTCTTACTTGGCAGTGGCAGCAGAGAATGAGGAGGAAGCAAAAGCAGAAACCCCTGATAAACCCATCAGATCTCATGAGACTTATTCACTATCACGAGCATAGCATGGGGAAGACCAGCCCCCATGATTCAGTTACCTCCCACTGAGTCCTTCCCACAACACGTGGGAATTTTGGGAAATACAATTCTGGTTGATATTTGGGTGGGGACAGAGCCAAACCATATCATTCCACCCCTGCCCCTCCCAAATCTCATGTCCTCACACTTCAAAACCAATCATGCCTTCCCAACAGTCCCCCAAAGTCTCAACTCATTTCAGCATTAACCCAAAAGTCCACAGTCCAAAGTCTCATATGAGACAAAGTAAGTCCCTTCTGCCTATGAGCCTGTAAAATCAAAAGCAAGTTACTTACTTCATAGATACAATGGGGGTACTGGAATTGGATAAATATAGCCATTCCAAATGGGAGAAATTGGTCAAAATAAAGGGGTTACAGAGCCCGTGCAAGTCTGAAATCCAGCAGGGCAGTCAAATTTTAAAGTTCCAAAATGATCTTTTTTGACTCCAGGTCTCACATCCAGGTCATGCTGATGCAAGAGGTGGGTTCCCATGGTCTTAGGCAGCTCTGCCCCCATGGCTTTGCAGGATACAGCCTCCTTCCCAGCTGCTTTCATAGGCTGGCATTGAGTGTCTGACTTTTCCAGGCGAACGATCAAAGCTATTGGTGGATCTACCATTCTGGGGTCTGGAGGATGGTGGCCCTCTTCTCACAGCTCCACTAGGCAGTGCCCTAGTGGGGACTCTGTGTGGCGGCTCCAACCACACATTTCCCTTCAGCACTGACCTAGCAGAGGTTCTCCATGAGCGCCTTTGCCCTTGCAGCAAACTTCTGCTTGGGCATCCAGGCATTTCCACACATCTTCTGAAATCTGGGCGGAGGTTCCCAAACCCCAATTCTTGACTTCTGTGCACTTGCAGGCTCAACACCTTTTGGAAGCTGCCAAGTCTTGGGGCTTGCACCCTCTGAAGCCATGGCCTAAGCTCTATGATGGCCCCTTTCAGCCACAGCTGGAGCGGCTTGGATGCAAGGCACCACATCTCTAGGCTGCACACAGCACGGGGACCCTGGGCCTGACCTAGGAAACCATTTTCTCCTGGGCCTCCGGCCTGTGATGGGAAGGGCTGCCGTGAAGACCTCTGACATGCCCTAGAGGCATTTTCCACACTGTCTTGGGAACTAACATTTGGCTTCTCATTACTTATGCAAATTTCTGCAGCTGGCTTGAATTTCTCCTCAAAAAACGGAAATTTTCTTTTCTACTGCATCGTCAGGCTGCAAATTTTCTGAACTTTTATGCTCTGTTTCCCTTTTAAAATAGAATGCCTTTAACAGCACCCAAGCCACCTCTTGAATGTTTTGCT
>NW_016823823.1:4113-8868 GCF_001698545.2 Rhinopithecus bieti
TGATGTTTTGTTAAATGTCCATAGATGTCCCACTTCCACTGGTCAGTGGCATAGTCTACTCCCAAAGCTTTGGCTCAATACTTCTAAGAAACAGGGAAATAGGGAACCTCAAGAAAATGGCAAGCCCTGGCAGCCCTGCCTGCTTTGGCTGAGATATTGCAGTAATCTGTTAGAGCTTCTCCTCTTGAGGACGTTTTCTGGACTCTTCCCTAAATACTCTGTTTCTGAACTCCTCCCCCTCCATCCCACAGTCCTGTTGACCATTCTCCAAATTGGTGGATTTCAGTGATGGATAACTCACAGGAGTTTGTTGACTTGTTTCTTTCCCTAAGTATTGCTTCTAGGGGTGGGAACAGAGTTAAGAACATTGTAGCAATGCCCCAGGCCCCTTAATTTTCTTCTCTGGCTGCTGCCTTTGGGAATTTACAGTTTGAAGTTTTACTCTTTTCCTTGTTTGCTGTTGTTGAAATCGCTAGCATCTTTCTAATTATGATTTTGTGTGTGTGTGTGTGCATGTGTTCATTTTATTAGATATTTGGCAGTGGTGGTGAGAGGTGACAACGTGCTAGCAGCTCCCCCCTCGGCGCCTCCTCGGCCTCGGCGTCCACTCTGGCGGCGCTTGAGGAACCCTTCAGCCCACCACAGCACCGTGGAAGCCCCTCTCTGGGCTGGCTGAGGCCAGACCCGCCTCCCTCTGCTTGCCGGGAGGTATGGAGGGAGAGGCGCAGGTGGGAACGGGGGCTGCGCGGGGCGCTCGCGGGCCAGCACGAGTTCCGGCCGGTGCGGGCAGGGGCTTGGGAGGGCCGCACATGGAGTGGCCGGCAGACACCGCCGGCCCAGGGCAGTGAGGGGCTTAGCACCCTGGCCAGCAGCTGCAGAGGTTGTGCCGGGTCCCCCAGCAGTGCCGGCCCGCCAGCGCCGCACTCAAATTCTCACGGGGCCTTAGCTGCTTCCCCGCGGGGCAGGGCTCGGGACCTGCAGCCCACTATGTCTGAGTTCCTCCCCTGCAGTGGGCTCCCACGCGGCCTGAGCCTCCCCTACGGGCGCTGCCCCCTGCTCCGTGGCGCCCGGTCACGACAGCCCAAGGGCTGAGGAGTGCAGGCCAGGCTGGGAACTGGCAGGCAGCTCCGCCTGCAGCCTGGTGCAGGATCCACTGGGTGAAGCCAGCTGGGCTCCTGAACTGGATAGGGACTTGGAGAACTTTTATATCTAGCGGGAGGATCGTATGTGCACCAATCAGCACTCTGTGTCTAGCTCAAGGTTTGTGAGTACACCAACTGGTATTCTGTATCTAGCTAACCTAGTGGAGACTTGGAGGACTAGCACTCTGTGACTCTGTGTCTAGCTCAAGGATTGTAAATGCACCAATCAGCATTCTGTGTCTAGCTCAGGGATTGTAAATACACCAATCAGCACTCTGTGTCTAGCTCAGGGTTTGTGAATACACCAATCCATACTCTGCATCTACCTAACTCTGTATCTAGCTAACTAGCACTCTGTGACTCTGTGTCTAGCTCAAGGATTGTAAATGCACCAATCAGCACTCTGTCAAAATGGACCAATCAGCTCTCTGTAAAGTGGACCAGTCAGCTCTCTGTAAAATGGACCAATCAGCAAGATGTGGGTGGGGCCAGATAAGGGAGCCCGAGCCAACCAGAAGCAACACGCTGAAGTCCGCCTCGAGACTGGGGAAGCTTTGTTCTTTTCCTCTTTGGGTCCATGCTGCCATTATGAGGTGTAACACTCACCATGAAGGTGTGCAGCTTCACTCCTGACAGCGAGACCACGAACCCACCAGAAGGAAGAAGCTCCAGACACATCTGAATGTCTGAAGGAACAAGCTCTGGACACCCCATCTTTAAGAAGTGTAACACTCACCACGAGGGTCCGCGGCTTCCTTCTTGAAGTCAGTGAGACCAAGAACCCACCAATTCTGGACACAGTGGTAGGAGATTGCGGACGATTCTTCAGGTCAGCTTTATTCTGTCAACTTCTTCAAGAAATATCAAATGGTGTTTTCTTAACTTTTTCATGCCGAAGGGCCTGAAGCTGGAAAAGAATAGCCCTTTGGGGAAGGTACAGAAATATAACAGAGTTGGGCAGTCACTGCCTCCAGGACCTGGAGGGGAGAACATAAGTTAGGAAGAGCTGCCATGGCACACACACACATGGAATTAACCTGGGACCCCTAGCTTCATATGAACCTTTCTCTCCTTCATTCCCCTTATCCAACTTTCCCCAAGTTCTGTCGATTTGCCTCCAAATTCCTCCTCACATGGAATTCTTCTTTTCTGTCTTACTGTCATTGTTTTTAGTCAAATCTTTGTCATATTAAATATTGTAGAAATCCTTTCTTCTGGATTTCTACAACATTCTCCAAACAGGGTTACATGCCTCTAGTTTCTTCTGCGTGCATGCCATCCTCCCTACACTGCCAATTTGCGTGCAATAACACTTTGACACTTTTGACACAGTGTTAGTTTTCCTAAAACACCACTTTGTATATATCCACTCCTTTTGAAGGTCGTCAGAAATCTTCCAATTGCCAAAAAAAAATTTAAACTTCAAACTTCTTAACATGGTCTGAAATATTAAGAGCAGCTAATATTGATATGATACTTACTAAATACAGGAACAATTTAACTCATTTTTACATATTGAATGATTTTATCCTCAAAACAAATCTTTGGGGTGATGGTTGTAATTATCCTCATTTTACATGTGAAAAAAACTAAAGCAAGAGAGGTCTCATATTTTTCCCAAGGCCACACAGCTAGTAAGTTGAGGAAATGGGATTTAAATGCTGGCAGTACGGCTCCAAAGTCCATTCTCTTAAGCCACTCCACGACATTGCCTCCCTACAATGTCCTTTATCATCTGCCATCTTAATTACCTGTATAGCTTTATCACTCTCTCCTCACCACCCATGTACCTACATTCTGGCCACATCATGCTACTTGATATTCTCTGAACATACCATATTCTTTCATGGCTCTGCTTCTTTTTACATGTTGTTCTCTCCATGGACCACTCTCACCACCCTTACCAAACCTGCTTGGTCAACTCTCATTCATCATTGTTTTCTCCTGCTCCTTTTTGCTAAAGTGCAAATCTAATTTTGCAGTTTATGGTTTGCCCTTCAGTGAGGCCCCATGACCTCTAGGATACACCCAGGTTTCTCAGCACAGTAGATAAGGCCCTGAAAGATCTAGCCCTTGCCTATCCCTCCAGCATTTTACTTTCATCTTTCTCAGTCACACCTCATATGCCACTCATACCAAACTACTTGGAATTTCTCAAACACACCATTCTGTTCCATGCCTCTGTGCTTTTGTCCATATTCTTTTTTCTGATTGGAACCCCTTGCCTATCTGGAAGACTCCTACTTTTGCTTCAAGACTTAGTGCAATCATCCTCTCTGTGGTGAAGCCTTCCCTGCCCTGCCCTGACCTCCTTTATGTTCCTTGGGAAATAACTGGTTATTCACTTCTCAGTGTCTTCCATGTGCCTGTACATTACTTCTGTTACAGCATTTATCACACCATTGCACAATTATTTTTGTGGTTTTTTTATTTTTTAGACTGGTTGTATCTGCTTCAAATGCACAATATTTTTTTACACAGCTATCCCCTTTATTAACTTTCTTGAGGGAAATGATAGTATTTTTATTTAAAGTTTACTCTCACTTGTATCTGGCACATAAATGGCACATCAACTTTCATTCTGGAGGAATAAATCTTAATAGCCCCAGTGTCTAACACAGTGCTAGGACACAGTAGGTTCTCAATAAATATCTGTTTAGTTAGCAAATAAATGTGTAAGCTTTTATCTTACTGTTATTTGCTCTCCTTCTAGGCACTTCTTACCTCTTCAAGCAGATTCTTTAGTGGGAGCTCCCAGTGCTCTGAGCTAGCTTGTGTGTCTATTTTCCAGTGTAAAAGTTTACCTGGAAGGGAATAGCATGACCTTAGACAACATGGCTAGAGGAAAATGGCTGGGTCAAGCTGGGAAGAACAGAGCAAGGTAGAACATTTGCCAGCACCTAACAGGTTTTGGTGTGCTAGGGTAGCTCTGCAGATATGGCTAACTCTTCTTAAGGCAATGATTCCCACACCTGAGTGGACAACACAATTGTTGGGAAATAATTCTCCATGGTGCCTGCATATCTTGTGAGTAGTGGCACTGACTTTCTTTGTTACAGACTATATTTTCAAGGGTGTTTGTACAGAAAACAGCCTTGGAAGACAGAGATGGTGTCTCCCTCCAAAACAAAGAGCAGGCTTATTTCTGTCCTGCGTAATAAAGATAACCTTTCCTTCTAGGGTAAAGGTTAGGCAGGCTTACTATCCATTATAAAAGAAGTGGGAGTTGAACAATGAGAACACATGGACACAGGGAGTGGAACATCACCCACTGGGGCCTGTTGCGGGGGGCGGGGGCTAGGGGAGGGGTAGCATTAGGAGAAATACCTAATGCAGATGACAGATTGATGGGTGCAGCAGACCACCATGGCACGTGTATACCTATGTAATAAACCTGCACGTTCTGTACATGTACCCCAGAACTTAAAGTATAATAAATAAATTTTTAAAAAAGATTTAGGTTTGTTAAGCTTGGGTTTTCTCTTGCTTTTTTATTATTTATTTATTTATAGAGATAAAGTCTCACTATGTTGCTCAAGCTGGTCTCAAACTCCTGGGCTCAAGTGATCCTCCCTGCCTCAGCCTCCCAAAGTGCTGGGATTACAGTCGTGAG
>NW_016823823.1:9771-15833 GCF_001698545.2 Rhinopithecus bieti
TATATATATATATATATATGCTTTCACAGAAATACTTTCCTTCTGCTGGTCTCTTCTGCACAATTCTAATTTACTTAAATGCACAGGGTTCCTACCACCTCACATGGGTACAGTGCAAAAAAAAAAAAACAAACATAAATGAACAACTGGTAAAAGAACACCCGTTGCAAGGTTTGTTATCTATACAGCCAAAGAAGAGAAGGAGGAAGGAAACATGAATAGAGGTGGTCAGTGAAGTTACTGTTTAAGGAAGTCCCGCTTTGTGGGAAGTAGAACAGTGTGGTTTAACAGCACACTTGCCTGAAAGATAAGACATCTTGGTTCGCCTCCTCAAATGGGATGTCACTTCACAGAAGACTGTCCCCTAGTTTCTTCACTTGTAAAACAGATGGTGGGCAAATCTGTGGGTTGTTTACAGTTATACTTCATGGAGCACTGAAGACAACAGAGCAATGCAAGTGTGTATACAAAATACTGATATTTCCATGGGATCTGTGCTATATAAAATGTAAGAATAGGAGGAAACCTTGAAATACTCTAGGCACAACTGCCCCATATTACACTTGGAAGCCCAGTGTCCAGTGAAGTTGAGAGTCCTGTGGGCAAGTGCAAACAACAGTGGCACACAAGGCAAGAACACCAAGTCTCAAGAGACCCCCTTCACAGCACAGCAGAGGTAGTATAAAAAAGTATGTCAGGCCGGGCGCGGTGGCTCAAGCCTGTAATCCCAGCACTTTGGGAGGCCGAGACGGGCGGATCACGAGGTCAGGAGATCGAGACCATCCTGGCTAACACGGTGAAACCCCGTCTCTACTAAAAAAATACAAAAAACTAGCCGGGCGAGGTGGCGGGCGCCTGTAGTCCCAGCTACTCGGGAGGCTGAGGCAGGAGAATGGCGTAAAACCCGGGAGGCGGAGCTTGCAGTGAGCTGAGATCCGGCCACTGCACTCCAGCCTGGGCGACAGAGCCAGACTCTGTCTCAACAACAACAAAAAAGAAAGTGGGAAATTGTTCTTATGCTAGATGACTGGTTCCTCCAGCCTGGGTTTCAACAAACATTTACTGAGCACTGATTGTATACCAAGCGCTTATTCTAGGTGCCAGAAATATAGGAACGAATGAGACAAAGTTCTAGCTTTTGTGAAGCTTAAATTCTAGTGGAGAGACACAGACACTGAACCTATTGACAAATACCTCAGGTGTTTTCAGATAGTGAATAAAACAGAGCAGTGGGACAGAGGATGACCTGGTGAGTATTGAGGGGCATCTTAGCTATAGTAGTCAGAAAAGGTCTTTCTGGGGAGGTAACATTTGCGATATGATTAGAAGAAATTTTGTGGCTGTTGGTCTCTACCTGCCAGAGACTTGCCCATTTGTAGTAACTGAAGGTCTTCAGCCTTCATGGTCAGCCTCACCCAGCTCCTGCCAAGACGGAAAATATAACAAGAGCTTTTTCCCACTGGTGGCTGAAGTTCAGAATTAGCCTGATGCCCTAAGCACATGATCTGGTGTGTCTGAGGAAAGCCCTAATCTAAAGAACTGTGCTTCACTCATTGGACATGTATTTACCATCTGTGTCAAAAATTATTCTAGGCATTGGGGATACAGCAGTGAATAAGAGCAGCCCCTACTCTCATGGAGCTTCTAGTAGCTTCTGTGGCTGTATTGAACGCCATCTTCACCCTACCCCCACCAGCCTAGACCTTGCCCAGTCTGTCTTCTTAGGTTGAGAGGGGAACTAGACCACGTTCTCTTCAAACCAGATCAATCCCCAGAATCCAGAAACTTCTACCCAAATTTCTATGATTATCACCGCTGTGCAAATACTACTGTTCCTGGGCCCCAGACTCCAAATTGGCTCTCAAACCAGTACAAATAAGGCTTGAATTAGCCTCATTTCCTTGAACCCTGTAACTTGAACTTTTGGCAATCTCCCTTCTTCAGGTTGGGCCCTTCTTTCTCCCTATTGCTGCCTGCCAATCTACTCTGTCCTCTTTCCCTGTCAGGTCCCAGCATGCCTGTTGCTGTGGTTATGCCACTGACTCCTAGAACTCCTTCTAGCTTACTTGCTCATTGCCTGATGATCAAAGCTAAATGAAAGATGGAGGCAGCAGTGCCTGCATCAACAGCCCTTCTCCAGTGAGAGATTCCTTCCAATCAGGAAGAGGTTGCTCTGGCAACCACCAGACTTCTCTCTTCTAACTTACTCTAATCCCTCTCTTATCAATTTTCTGTTACAATTGAATGAGTTTCTTTTCTGAGACAAGTCTCTCAACCATTTTTATAACCTGCTTTGTGGCATCAATTAGCCTTTTCTTAAAGGGAACGAATTCTTTATCTTTCTGACAATTATTTCAGTGCTTATTATATGTAGGGCAGCATGCTGGGCCTCAGTGGTAGTTTTGAAGAAGGAAATATTGTACAGTTATGATGTATGAGGGGAGCACTGGATTTGGAGTCAGAATACCTGGTATTTAAAAAATCACTTTTACATGTATAGAAGTCATACAAAATAATGACCAATAGCTAAAACAGCACAGAGAAACATAAAATGAAAATAAAAGTACTCTTATTCCCATTTTCACATATAAGTAATATATTTCTGTGTTTTAGTAATTTCCAGTACATGTACAAGCATATGTCTTTCTTGGTTTTCCCCACAAATGGGATCACTACCATACATACTATTCTGCTCTTTGACTTTATTTTTACTATTTATTGAGCATTTTTTCGATCAGCATATATCTTCACATTCTCTTTGATGGTTGCATTGTATGGATATACAATCCACTACTGCTGGCCATTTATGAGTCTGAATTGTTTTTATTACAATGACTTTACAATAAATATTTTGGTACACATATTTTGGTAGAAGTGGTAGTATTTGTGTTGGTTAATTTCTAGATGAGAAGCTACTGGGTTGTAAGTGTACGCATTTAACATTTTGAACATATATTGCTAAATTGCTCTTCTAAACAATTGTATCAATCTATCGTCTTGACAACAGTATATGAGAGTGACTATTTGCCAAGAAAACCTGATTCCATTACTTTCTAGTAGTGCAACATTGGGCAAATTACTTAACCTAGTTGAACTGCCATGACTTCTCTGTAGAATGGAGATGACAGAGTCTTCCTCACACAACTGTAAGGATTAAAATTAAATAGGACAGTCTCAAAAAATTAACATAGAGTTACCATGTGACCCAGTAATTCCACTCCTAGGTATGTGCTCAAGAGAAATGAAGGTGTATGACCCCACAAAAATTTGCACATGAATATTTATATTGCCACATTATTCATAATTGCCAAAAGATAGAAACAATCGGATGTTTATCAACTATACAAACACACACACACACACACACACCCCTATATACAGATATAAATAATGTGCTATATCTATTTAATTAAATATTATTTGGCAAAAAAAAATAATGAAGTACTGATATCTGCCATAACACAGATGAACCTTGAAAATATGCCATGTGAAAGAAGCTACTCACAAAAGGCCACATATTGTATGAGCCCGGTTATAAGAAGTGGACAGAACAGACACCTCTATACAGACAGAAAGTAGATTAATTGTTGTTTAGAGCTGGGGAAAGGTTAGTGGGGGAAAATGAAGAGTGATTGCTAATAAGTATGGGGCTTCTTTTTTGGGGTGATGAGAATGTTTTAAAATTGGGTATGGTAATGGTTGCACAACTCTGTGACTATACCAAAATATTGATTTTTATACTTTAAATGGATAAATTTTATGCTATATGAATTATATCTAAATAGAGTTCTTATACAAAAATATTAAATGAGATAATACTTCTGCTTCCAGCCAAGAGGGAGTAATAGGTACCAAATTTACCTTTCTACTTGACACAACCTCCCTAAAACTCCAGACAAACTATATGAAACAAGGGTTTTGAGACACTAGCTATCAGGCAATGAAAATAGTGATTCCTGAAAATGAGAAAGAAATGAGATGAGCCCTAAGGTTGCCCAACTTGCTGCCATGAGAGAGTTTTAGGTTACAACACAATAAGGGGGATCCCAGGTAGATCCCAGCACACTCCTTGAGTTGAGAAGATGGGGGTGAGAGTAGTGGCTAGGGTTCATAGGTCAGAGCATTGAAGAGGAAGGAGTTGCACAAAAAGAAACTTTTGGAGATCTGCAAATGTTACCCCAGATCAGCATATGCATGTGAGGAAACTACCCAAAGCCAAGGAAAAAGCCATTCAAAAGGGTTAAAGGTAATGCAGCACTCACATGAGACCAGTAATAGTGTCCATACCCACTAGCCAGAATGGAATACTTCATAACTCACAAAGCATTGGGTAGAGTACTCAGGAAGGTCTTGTCTCAGTAATGGGAGACAATTAGCTCTAGATCAAGTACTATTTCAGATTCACATAAAAAATTATACAAGTGAGGACTCTAAGGGTCAAACTTTTTCCAAGTAACCCTACTGTATCCCAGAGCAAGCCTCAAGAAGATTTATAGGAACACAAAAATATCCAGCACACAGCAATGTGAAATTTACATTATCCAGCATCCAATCAAAGGTTACCAGGTGTGCAAACAAGGAGAACACAATCCATAATGAGGAGAAAAATCAATCAATCAATGGAAGCCATCCCAAAATGGACACAAATGTTACAATTAGCCAAGGACACATGAAAATATTTATTATTAACCATATTACATATGTACAAAGAATTAACTTGAGACATAGAAGATATCAAAAAGAACCTAATTGAACTCATAGAGATGGAAAGTACAATGTATGAGATGAAAAATATACTGGATGAGATTAAGATCAAATTAGACATCGGAGAAGATCAGTAAACCTGAAGGCATAGCAATATAGCTATCCAAAATGAAACACATAGAGAAAAGACAATCTTTAAAAATCAAAAGAAGCATCAGCAAGCTGTGGGACAACTTTAAGCAATGTAATACACATGTAATTGGAGTCTCCGAAAGGGAAGAAGGCAGAAAAATATTTGAAGAAATACAGCCAAAAATTTTCAAGTTTGATGAAATATATAAATCCAAGCATTCAAGAAGTTCAAAGAACCTCAAGAAACATGAAGAAAACCAAGCCAAGGCATATAATAATCAAATTGCTCAAAACCAGTGATAAAGACAAAATATTCGAAGCAGCCAAAGGAGAAAAATTTGAACACTCTTAAATGCAAAGTAAAATGTTAACAGCAGCCAGAGGAAAAAAGACACATTATATCCAAAGGAACGAAGAATAAGAGCAGACTTCTCATTGTAAAAATCGAGCAAGAGAACAGCGGAGCAACATCTTTAAAGGACTGCAGGAAAAATGAACTGTCAATCTTGAATTCTTTGCCCAATGGAAATAGTTTTCAAAATAAAGATGAAATAAAGATTTTCAGACATGCAATAGCCAAAAGAATTCATCACCAGCTGACCTGCACTACAAGAAGTCCCCTAGGAAGTCCCCTAGGAAGAAGATGATACCAAATGGAAATATGGAATGAACCAAATGGAATGAACCAAAAGGAATGAAGGGCACTGGAAATGATAACTACATAAATAAATATACAAGATTGTTTTCTTATTATTTAAATCTATTTAAAAGATAATTGGATAGTTAAACAAAAATAGTAACAATGTATTGTGGGGTTTATAACATAATTTAAAGTAAAATATATGACAAAACACAGAGATTGGGAGGGGGAAATGAAAATATACTATTTTAAGGTGCTTATACTATTTTTAAGGCAGTAAGCTATAACTTAAAGGTAGATTATGATAAGTTAAAGATATATACTACAAACTCTAAAACAACCACTAAAATAACAAAACAAAACTTATAGTTAATAAGCTGGAAAAGGAGGTAAAGCGGAATCACACACACAAAAATCCTCAATTCAGAAGAAGGCAGGAAAAGAGGAATAAAAACCAGATGGGACAAATAGAAAATAACAAGATGATAGACTTAAACCTGGCTATTATCAGTAATCACATTATATGTAAATAGTCTAAACACCCCAATTACAAGGCAGAAAATGTCAGATTAGATAAAATAGAAAG
>NW_016823823.1:15936-21298 GCF_001698545.2 Rhinopithecus bieti
GATAGTTAAACAAAATAGTAACAATGTATTGTGGGGTTTATAACATAATTTAAAGTAAAATATATGACAAAACACAGAGATTGGGAGGGGAAATGAAAATATACTATTTTAAGGTGCTTATACTATTTTAAGGCAGTAAGCTATAACTTAAAGGTAGATTATGATAAGTTAAAGATATATACTACAAACTCTAAAACAACCACTAAAATAACAAAACAAAACTTATAGTTAATAAGCTGGAAAAGGAGGTAAAGCGGAATCACACACACAAAATCCTCAATTCAGAAGAAGGCAGGAAAAGAGGAATAAAACCAGATGGGACAAATAGAAAATAACAAGATGATAGACTTAAACCTGGCTATTATCAGTAATCACATTATATGTAAATAGTCTAAACACCCCAATTACAAGGCAGAAAATGTCAGATTAGATAAAATAGAAAGACCAAGTCAACTGTGATGCCTTTTTGATGTGCCAACTTGGCTACACTACAGTTTCCAGTTATTTAGTCAAACACTAATCTAGGTGTTTCAGTGAAGGTATTTTGCAGGTGTGACTAAGTCCCTAATCAGTTAACTTTAAGTAAGGAATTTTATCCTGGACGGACCTGACTGAATCTATTAAAAGGTTGTAAAAGCAGAGCTGAGATTTCCCTGGGAGAGAGAAGAAATTCCACCAGTAGACTACAGCTTTGGCGCATATATCCATATGATTCCATTCTGCTCATTATCCTTCCTTCATGACTTCTTGCAGATAAGTTTCAGCCTGCGTCCATGAGTTCTAAACTGCCTGTGATCCTCCCTTCCTGACTAACTGCTGTATAGATTTTGGATTTGTTTAGCCAGTTCTCACACAGTATCACAATTGTATATGTCAATTCTTTATAAAAGGTCTCTCTCTCTCTCTCCCTCTCTTCACTCCCCCCTCCACCTCTGGCCACACACATCCTACTGGTTCTGCTTATGATGATAAATCATCTCATCATGGCTTTTACCTGTTGATATCAGTCACTCCAAGTCTCCTCTGTATATCCCTTTTATGACCCCATATCCCTCCTCTCCCCAACTTCTGAAATTCTTCCACTTTACTTCTTGGAATTCCTGGTCAGTCATCACCATTCCCCTGTATCCACAACTGCTTCTTTATACATTCCCTTCATTTTTGTGCTTAACTGAAATCAAATTCTCCTCTAAGGTCTTCACTCGCTAAAACCCTTTTAAATGGTGCTGCTTTCTCTTCCTAACCTCAAGCACCACAGGACCTGGAGATGGAAAAGATCTCCTTCTCATTGTTGCTTCCAGAACTTTCTCCCTTCCTTCTCAGTAGTAACCCCCAGCTTTAAATCTCATGTCATCAGACTATACTATCTACTATCTGTACTCAGGGCAGTCAACTACTGATCCCAGATCACTCACCCTTACTTGAAGATTTTAGCACTTGGCTCACTGTCACTCTCACTAACACTATTCCTATCATAATTCTTGGTCATTTTAGTAACCATATAGATTATCCTTCTCTCAGCTCCCTGACTTCCTCTCTAATTATCTTGTCCTCCACCCTGCTTGAACTGCTAACCCACATGGTTGTATCATTGACTTTAACATTAGTAGAAGCTACTATTTCTTGGCCGGGCGCGGTGGCTCATGCTTGTAATCCCAGCACTTTGGGGGGCCGAGGCAGGCGGATCACCTGAGGTCAGGAGTTTGAGACCAGCCTTACCAATATGGTGAAACTTCTTCTCTACTAAAAATACAAAAATTAGCCGGGCATGGTGGCAGGCGCCTGTAGTCCCAGCTACTCGGGAGGCTGAGACAGGAGAATTGCTTGAACCCGGGAGGCAGAGAGTTGCAGTGAGCCGAGATCATACCACTGCACTCCAGCCTGGACGACAGAGTGAGACTCCATCTCAAAAAAAAAAGCTACTGTTCCTCTCTTTTCTGAGTTTCAATCATCCCAATCTGCAACTACCACCTCCTTCTAACTCATTTCTTATTATTTCCCTATTCTAATGATATGTTAGTCCCACTCAATGAACCTACTACTCCGACTCTCCTTCATGTCCACACTTCCCTCCATACTCTACATAAATTCCATGCCCAACCATTATTTTAATTCCTTTCCATGTGTTCTCATTTCCCTTGCTCCTCTCTTACTTTTTACTCAAATGGCCAAATTCTAAGTCTGGTTAAATCCAATAGTCCACCTATCTTGCACCTGCATAATTAAATTTGGCTGGGAAACAGCACACACCACGCTGACTCTTCTCATCTTATATTCATAAGAAATACTGGTCTGTAGTTTTCTTCGCATGTAGTATCTTTACCTAGCTTTAGTATTAAGGTAACACTGGCCTCATACAATGAGTTGGGAAGGTCTCCTCCTCCTCCTCCTCCTCCCTCTTCTTCTCTTAAGATTATGTACAACTGACATTATTTCTTTCTTAAATGTTTGGTAGAATTTGTGAGTGAAACCATCTGGGCCTGGAAGCTTTTTAACTACAAATCACATTTCCTTGACGGATCTCAAACTACCCAGGTTACCTATTTCTTTTTGAGTGAGCTTTGATAATGTGTATCTGTCAAGAAATTGGTCCATTACATCTAAGGCATGTAGGTATAAATTTGTTTGTATTATTTCTCTACTATACTTATAATGTCTGAAGGGTCAGCAACCATTAAAGTAACAAAACAAGGAGTTATAGTCAGTAATTGAAAACAAGACAAAATGGAATAATAAAACATATTCAATTCCAGAGAAGACAAAGAGGAAAGATAGAAGAAAAATAAAATGGAACAAATAGAAAACATGATAGATTTAAATCTAAGCATACCTAAAATTACATTAAATGAAAATTACCTCAACACTCCAGTGAAAAGGCAGAGATTGTCAAATAGGGTAAAAATGCAAGACCTAACCATATCTGCTGCCTGCAAGAACCATACTTTAAATATAAAGAGACAAATAGGTTAAAAGGAAAAAAATATGGAAAATATAACATGGCAACTCTTGTCAAAAGGAATCTGGAGTGGCTGTTAACTTCAGACAGTGTAGATTTCAGCACAAATGATATCGTTAGGAATAAAGAAGGTCATTTCATAATGACAAAGGGTTCCATTCATCAGGAAGAAATAAGGTTTCTAAATGTTTATGCAGCTAATAAAAGAGTTTCAAAATATATGGAACAAAAACTGACAGAACTACAAGAAAAAATAGACAAATCCATGATTCTGACTGGAGACTTCAATATCCTTCTCTTAAAATTTTATGGGATAAGGTCAGGTGTGGTGGCTCATGCCTGTAATCCCAGCACTTTGGGAGGCCGAGGCAGGCAGATCCCGAGGTCAGGAGATTGAGACCATCCTGACCAACATGGTGAAACCCCGTCTCTATTAAAAATACAAAAATTAGCTGGGCATGGTGGTGGGTGCCTGTAGTCCCAGCTGCTCCGGAGGCTGAGGCAGGAGAATGGCATAAACCCGGGAGGCGGAGCTTGCAGTGAGCTGAGATCCGGCCACTGCAATCCAGCCTGGGTGACAGAGCGAGCTCTGTCTCAAAAAAAAAAACAAAAAAAAACAAAAAAAAACAAAACAAAACACTTAAATTAGCAAAGAACAAAGGTTCTAAAGTCAATGACCTCAATTTCATATTAAGACACTAGGAAATGAAGAGCAAATTCAACCCAAAATAAACTGAAAAAAGGAAATATGTAAATAAAAAAAGACCAGGGTGGGAGTCAGTGGTATAGAAAACAGGAAAACAATAGAGAAAAATCAGTGAAGCCAAAATCTGGTTCTTTGAAAAGATCAATAAAATTGATAAGCCTCTACCAGACTGACCAACAAAACAGAGAGAAGACATGCATCACTAATGTCAGAAATAAGAAAAATGATACCACTACAGAATCCACAAAATATTAAGTGGATTATGGGACACTGTAACAATTATATGCCTATAAATTTGACAATTTAAATAAAATGGATAAATTCTCTGAAAGAAACAAACTACCAAAGCTCAACACAAGATCAGTTGGATAACTTGAATAGCCCTGCATCTATTAATATAATTGAATTGGTAATTAAAACCCTTTCCACAAAGAAAACATCAGGCCCCAGATGACTTCATCGATGAATTCTACCAAAAATTTAAGGAATAAACAATACCAATTCAACACTAACTCTTCCAGAAAATTGAGGAAGAGGGACTATTTCCCAACTCATTGTTCTGATGCCAAAATATTTTCTATGACCAGCACTACCTTGATACAAAATTTTCTGAACAAAATTTCAGCAAACAGAATTAAATATTGTATAAAAGGATAATAATACACCTTGATGACATAGGGTTTATCCCAAAATGCAGGGTTGATTTTATATTTGAAAATTAGTCAATGTGACTCACTATATTAACAAACTGGAAAGAAAAAATCATATGATCATCTTAACCAGTGCAAAAAAAGTACATGACGAAATTTAAAATTTGTTTCTCATATAAATTCTCAGCAAAGTAGGAATCACTGGGAACTTCCTCAACCTGATGAAAAACAGCTACAAAAAACCTATAGCTAGTATTATACTTCTTAGTGAAGGATCAGTAATAGGGAAAGGAATGTCCACTTTTACTCTTCTATTCGACATTGTATTGGACATTATAGCCAGTGCAATCAGGCAAGACAAATAAATAAAAGATATCCAGATTGGAAAGGAAAAGTAAAACTGTATTTATTCACGAACATGATCATCTATCTAGAAAATCTGATGGAATTTTTAGAAGATCTCTTTAAACTATTAAGTGTGTTTGGCAAGATTGCAGGATACAAGATCAGTACACAAAAATTAATTGTGTTTCTGTGTACTAGCAATGAAAAATTAGTAATTGAAATAAACAAAGCAATACCATTTACAATAGCAACAAAATACTTAGGGATCTTAATCCAATACCTAATCCAAAATACTTAGGGATACACCTGACAAAAGATGTGAAAGATCTGTACAGTGAAAACTACAGAAAATTGCTGGGAGAAACTGAAGGAAACCCAAAATGATTGGAGAGATATATTATATTTGTGGGTCAGAAGATTCAGCATTATTAAAGTGTCAATTCTCCCCAAATTGATCTATGGATTTAAATGCAATCCCAATCAAAATCCCTGAAGGCTTCTGTAGAATTGACAAGCTGATTCTGAAATTCATATGGAAATGCAAAGGACATAGAATGGCTAAAGCAACTTTGAAGAAAACATAATTAGAGGGCTAGTAAAATGCCCATACTACCCAAAGCAATCTGCAGATTAAATACAATCCCTATGAAAATTTCAATATCATTCATTACAGAAATTTTAGAAATCATAAAATTCATATGGAAC
>NW_016823823.1:21955-31481 GCF_001698545.2 Rhinopithecus bieti
AAATCTTGACTACTTAAGGCAATCATGAGCAAAAAGGGAAAGCTGGAGGCGTGACACTACTGGATTTCAAATATATTACAAAACTGTAGTAATTAAGACAGCATACTATTGGCATAAAAACAGATACATCAACCAATGGAATAGAATAGAGAGCCCAGGCTGGGCATGGTGGCTCATGCCTGTCATCCCAGCACTTTAGGAGGCTGAGGTGGGCAAATCATGAGGTCAGGATTTCGAGACCAGCCTGGCCAATATGGTGAAACCCCATCTCTGTTAAAAATACAAAAGTTAGCAGGGCGTGGTGGTGCCTGCCTGTAGTCCCAGCTACTCGGGAGGCTGAGGCAGAAGAATCACTTGAACCTGGGAGGTGGAGGTTGCTGTGAGCCGAGATCGTGCCTCTGTACTCCAGCCTGGGCAACGGAGCGAGATTCTGTCTCAAAAAAAAAAAGAAGAAGAAGAAGAATAGAGAGCCTGCACAAATCCACACATCCATGGTCAACTTATTTTTCACAAACATGCCAACAACACATAATGGAGAAATAAAATAGAATAAAAGAGAATAGTCTCTTCAATAAATGGCATTGAATAAACTGGATATCATATGCAGAAAAATAAGAATGGACTCTTGTCTCACCTCTTACACACGAATCAACTCAAAATGGATTAAAGACTTAAACATAAAACCTGAAGATATAAAATCACTGAAAGGAAACATGAGGTAAATATCCACAACATTGGTCTGGCGAGAGATTTCTTGGATATGACATCAAACCACAGGCTACAAAAGCAAAAATAGACAAACGGGATTATATCAAAATAAAAAGCTGCTGCAAAGCAAAGGAAACAATAAAATGAAGAGACAACACAGGGATTGGGAGAAAATATTTGCAAATCATACATAGAGTAAGGGGCTAATATATACAAGGGACTCAAACTGCTCAAGAACAAAGAAAACAAATAACCCTATTTAAAAATGGGCAAACAACTTGAATGGAAATTTTTCAAAAGAAGACATAAAAGTGGCCAACATATATATGAAAAAAATCTTCAATATCTCTAATCATCAGAGAAATGCAAATTAAAACCACATTGAAATGTCACCTCACACCTGTTAGATTGACTGTCATCAAAAAGATGAAAGATAACAAGTGTTATTGAAGATATGGAGAAAGGGGAACTTTTATACACTTTTGGTAGTATTATAAATTAGTACAGTCATTTTCTCAAAAAACTAAAAATAGAATCACCATATGATCCAGAAATCCCACTACTGGGTATATACCCAAAGGAATTCAAATCAGTATACTGAAGAGATGCCTGCATTTCCACGTTTATTGCTGCATTATTCACAATAGCTCAGATACAGAAACAACCTAAGTGTCCATCAATGGATGAGTGGATTTTAAATTGTGGTATTTATACATAATATTATTTGGCCTTAAAAAACACACAGGAAATTCCAGGCCAGGCACAGTGGCTCATGCCTGCTATCCCAATGCTTTGGGAAGCTGAGGCAGGAGAATCCCTTGAGGCCAGGAGTTCAAGACCAGCCTTAGCAGTATATCAAGACTCCGTCTCTCCAAAATAAAATAAAATAAATAGCCAGGTATGACATGCACCTGTAGTCCTAGCTACTTGGAAGGCTGAGGCAGGAGAATTGCTTGAGCCCAGGAATTCAAGGTTATAGTTACATCACTGTACTCCAGCCTGGGTGGCAGAGAGACCCTTTCTCTAAAAACAAAAACAAAAAATAAACAGGAAATTCTGTCATCTGTGACAACATGTGTGGACTTAGAGTATATTATGTTAAATGAAATAAGCCAGACATAGAGAGACAAATGCTGCAGGATCTCACTTATACATGGAGTTTTTAAAAGTTGAACTCATAGAAGAAGAGAGTAGAATGGTGGTTACCAGAGGCTGGTGGTGGGAAGGGGATGGGGAAAGGGGAGACATTGGTCAACAAGTACAAAATTTCAGTTAGACAAGAAGAATAAGTTCTGGTGTTGTATTGCACAACAAAGTGACTAAAGTTAATAATGTATGTTTCAAAATAGCTAAAAGAGAGGATTTTAAATGTTCTCACAACAAAGAAATGATAAGCATTCAAGGTGACAAATACGTTAATTACCTGATTTGATCATTCTGCAATGTATGTATGTACTGAAACATCACATTGTACTCCATAAATATATGCAATTATTATTTGTCAATTAAAAATTAAAAAGAACAAAGTTAGAGGGCTAATACTACCTGATTTTAAGACTTCCTTTAAAGATACAGTAATATAGACGGCATGGTATTGGTGTGAAGATAGACAAATAGATCAATGGAATAGAATAGAAAAACCATAAATAGACTTTTACATGTAAGGGCAACCGATTTTTGACAAAGGTGAAGAGGCAATTTAGTTGAGAAAAGATACTGTTTTCAGTAAATGATGCTAGAGCAATTAGATAGATATGTATATGTCAAAAAAGAGAGAACACAAATCCATATCTTGCATCTAAAAAAAAAGCCAAAATGAATCATAGACTTAAATGTAGTACTTCTAGATAGAAGAGCATAGACCTAAATATAAGTTTCTAGAGAAAAACACAGAAAAAAATCTTTGTGAACTTGGATTAGGCAAAAAATGTCTTAGATATGACACCAAAAACACAATACGTAAAAATGTGATAAATTGAACTTCATTAAAATTTAAAACATCTGTTCTTTAAAAGACATGGTGAAGAAAAGAGTAAGAGGACCCACAAAATGAGAGAAAATATGTGCAAATCATATATCTTATAAAGGACATGCACTCAGAATATATAAAGAACTGTCAAAACTTATCACTAAGAAAATAAATAACTAAATTAAAAAATGGGCAAAAAATATGAAAAGATATTTCACTAAAGAAGATATCTGAATGGCAAATAAGCACGTGAAAAGATGCTCAACATTGATAGTCCTTAGGGAAACATAAATAAAATTGCAATGAGATACCAACTATTAGAACAGTTAAAACTAAAATTTTGACCATACCAAGGCTTGGCAAGGACGCAGAGGAAATGGAACTCTCTCATACATTGCTGATGGGAATGTAAATGCTACAACCATTTTTGAAAACAGTTTGCAGGTTCTTAAAAAATTAAACATACATATGCTATAAGATCCAGCTTAGTCCATTTGTACTGCTATAACAGATTACCTGAGACTGGGTTATTTATTTATTTGAGATGGAGTTTCACTCTTGTCTCCCAGACTGGAGTGCAATGGCGCAATCTCGGCTCACTGCAACCTCCGCCTCCCAGGTTCAAGCAATTCTTCTGCCTTGGCCTCCGGAGTAGCTGGGATTACAGGCACTCGACACCACGCCTGGCTAATTTTTTGTATTTTTAGTAGAGATGGGGTTTCACCATGTTGGCCAGGCTGGTCTCGAACTGCTGACCTCAGATGATCCACCTGCCTCGGCCTCCCAAAGTGCTGGGATTACAGGCATGAGCCACTGGGTCATTTATAAGGAACAGAAATTTATTTTCTCATAGTTCTGGAGACTAGGAAATCCAAGATCAAGATCTGGCATGTTCGCTGTCTGAGGGCCACTCTCTGCTTCCCTGATGGTGTTTGATTTACTTCACCCTCTGGAGGGGAGGAAGACTGTGCTATCACATGGCAGAAGGGCAAAAGGAACAAAATCCTGTCAGCCCCTTTTTTTTAGAGGGCACTTAATCCCATTCACAAAAGCGGGGAACCCTCATAACCTAATCACCTCTTAAATGTCCCACCTCTTAATACTACCACATTGGCAATGCCTGAATTTTGGAGGAGACACATTCAAACCATAGCACCAACCACACTACTCTTAGATTTTTACCCAAGAGAAATGAAAGTGTGTGTCAGGACAAATACTTGTACGTGAATGTTCATAGCAGCTTTATTTGTACTGGCCAAAAAACTGGAAACAACTCAAATGTTTGGAAATGGATAAACAAACTGTGGTATATCGACACAATAGACTATTGCTCAGCATTAAAAAGGAATAAACTGAGTGAATGGCATAACGTGGATGAATCTCAAAAGAATTAAGCTGAGTGAAAGAAGCCAGACAAAGTGTTCATATTATATGATTCCATTTATGTAAAACAAAAAGAAATGCAAACTAATACGTAATGACAGAAAGCAGATCGGTAGTTCCCTTGAGACAGGGCTGAAGGGGAAGAGATTAAAAAGGGTCATGCAGAAACTTTGGAGTAATGGGTATGTTCAGTATCTTAATTGTGGTGGCATATACATACAACAATCTCATTAAATTGTATACTTTAAATGTGTGAAATTTTATTGTATACCAATTATATCTCAACAAAGCTGTTAAATTAAATGATCCCAGCAACATTTTTTTTTTGTGGCCATAGACAAGCTTATTCTAAAATTTATATTGAAAGGTACAGGACCTAGAATAGCTAAAGCATCTTTAAAAAGAAGAATAAAACGGGAAGAATGAGTCTACTCAATATGAAGTCCTGCTACATAGCCACAGTAATCAAAACAGTGTCATATTGGAAGAAGGATAGACACATAGATCAATAAAATGGGCTAGAGAACCTAGAAATAGACACACACAAATATGCCCAATTGATTTTTGATAAAGGTGCAAAACCAATTCAATTGAGGAAGCATAGACTTTTCAATAAATGATCCTGGAGCCACTGAGCATCTATAGGCAGAAAAATGAACATCTATCTAAACCTCATACCTTATAAAAATTAACTCAAGATGAATTACAGACTTAACATAGAACTATTATTCAAAAGTTTAGAAAATAGGGGAAATCTTTCAGATATAGGGCCAGGCAGAATTTGTAGACTTTATACCAAAAGCATGATCCATAAAAGAAAAAAATTGATAAATTGGACTTTATCAAAGTTAAAACTTTTGCTTTGTGAAAAAACGTGTTAAAGGAGGAAAAGATAAGCTACACACTGGGAGAAAACATTTCTACAACACACATTTGAAAAGGATTTGTATCTCATATACTACAAAGAGCTCTTAAAACTCAACAATATAAAAGCAATCCTATTAGAAAATGGGCAAAAGACATGAAGAAACCAAGAAGATGGTCAAATAAGCTTATGGAAGTATGTCAACACCATTAGCCTTTAGGGCAATAAAAATTGCCCTGTGTGAGGGCATAATGAGATAATCACTGTACACCTATCAGAATGGTTAAAATAGAAAAGTGACAACACCATATGCCAGTTAGTATGTAAAGACAATGAATTACCAATATGTTGCTAGTGGAAATATAAAATGGCACAGCCACTCTGGAAAACAGTTTGACGGTTTATTGTAAAACTAAACATGCAATTACTGTATGACCCAGTAATTACACACCTGGGTATTTATCCCAGAAAAATGAAAATTTGTATTGACATAAAAGCTTGTACACGAATGTTAATAGCAGCCTTATTGATAACAGTCAAGACTGGAAACAACTCAGGTAACCTAAAATGGGGGAATGTTTAAACAAACCACGGTACATCCATACCATGGATTACTACTATCAACAGAAACTAGTGATACACATGTCTTAGTCTGTTTTGTATTGCTATAACAATACCACAGACTATGTACTTGATAAACAATAGGAGTTTATTTGGATCACATTCTGGAGGCTGAGAAGTCGAAGAGCATGGCGCCAGCATCTGGTGAGGGCATTCATGCTCCATCATCCATCCCATGGCAGAAGGCAGAAAAGCAAGAGAGGTACAAGAGAGAGAGAGCAAAAGGAGGCCAAACTTGCTTTTATAACAAGACCATTCTCATGATAACTGACTCACTCCAGAGATAAGGTTATTAATCCATTCATGAGAGCAGAGCCCTCAATGACCTAATCACCTCTTATTAGGCTCCATCTCCCAGCGCTGCTGTATTGGGGGTAAAGTTTTCAATGCATGAACTTTGGGGGAGTCATATAAACCATAGCAATGGATTATATGTTCCTTACTCTTGGACTTTCCAGCCTCCAGAACTGTGAGAAATAGATTTCTGCTCTTTATAAATTGCTCATGTGAGGGTATTTTGTTATAGCTGCCTAAACAGACTAAGACAGGCCCTCATGTAGAGAAATACTCTCTCATGTAGGAAGGATGGAGGGATAGGGGAGACTGAAAGGCAGTCTAGGCAGAAGGAACAGCAGGTGCAATAGCCCTGAAGCAAGAGAGAAGTTGAGTGGGGTTGGAGGTTCAGGACAAAAAGAAGGTAGTTGAAGCAGAGGATTTCACTAGGGAAAGGAGATGACCTCAGAGATGTGGCTTGGATCAAGATTGTATATTGCCCTGTAGACAGTTGTAAGAAGTTTAGATTTTATTCTGGTTGAGATAGAAATCATCTTATGATTTTGAGCAGGATCTGCTTCATAATTTAGTCAGATCATACACACTGGTGTATGAGTAGAACAAGGAAGAAAGTGCAAAGGCCAATTAGAAGGTTGTTGCAGTGATCCAGTTAAGGGAAGAAGGTTTCGCCTAGGGTAAAGGGACCTGTTAGTTCTGTGAAGTAAAGAAATGGTCCATGTTATGTATATGTTGAGGTATCACGTTAATGTCTCATACAGAAAGATGTGTTTAATGTGAGATAGTGGCAAGTACCTCCAAATGACACTTACCAGCAGGTAGTTCGAACTCCAGAAGAGCATCAAGAACTAAAGAGATAGATATAGGTCATTATCATTAAGGGTATGATTGAGTGCTTGGAAATAGATGACATCACCAAAGAAGCAAAAGAAGCAAGAGAGAAGAACAGAGAAGACCGAAGGTAGAATTTGGGATAGCACCCATATTTATGTTATTTCTTCTGTTAAAATTACTTTAAATTATGAAAGTAATGTAAATATATTACAGGAAATTTGAACGTAGGAAAAAGTAAAAAATCTGAGGATCTAAATCTACCATTTTATTATTTTGAAAGATTTATTCCTCCAGGGCTTTTCATATATATCTTTTGACTAGTGTGTATATAGTTTTATATTGCATTATACTTGCTCACTGTTCCAGAATAGCCTACACTCTGGAAGTGGGAGAAGAGGGCCCAACAAAGCCAATGGAATTAGTTAGCGAAGGAGAGTAATACAAGGGAATAGTGACATTAGACTCTCATTGGTGACTTTGGAACAGAAATAGAGATGTATATAGATGCTAGTTTGGTGGCAAAAAGAAGGGAAAGGATAAAGTCTTGAAGTGGTGAGTGGATCCAGGGAGGGTTTTTTGGGTGAAAGATATCTAAGTATGTCTATAGGCAGAGGAAGGAAGCAGAAGAGAGGGAGAAATTGGAAATGTTGTTGACAGCGTATAGAGCATAGTCTCTACAGAAGTAGGAGGGGTCTGGATTAACCGCTGGGAGAGAGATAAATTTCTTTCTCTGACATAGGAGAGAAGAAGAAAAGATTGGGTAAGGGAAGAAGTTGAGGTAGCTCATCTTCCTTGAAGATAACTTGAGGGTCTCAGTCATGCAGAAGATAGTCAGGTCATCTCCCGAGAACGAGAGAGACAAAAGTGGGCCCTGGGCTTTGGAAAGTGAATAATGTTTGGACTGGTTAAGACAGAAAGTCAAGAAGTTTGCAGAGCAGATCAGTGGGTAACTAGAGTTGGAATTAGAACTAGAGAGGACCTCCAACGTCATCTAGTCCAATTCCTCATTTATAGATGAGGGCTTGAGGTTAAGAGGGGTATGCCAATCACACAGCTACTAAGAGTTAGAGTTGGGATGTAGAACCTAGGTCTACATAAACCTCTGTCTAGCCCAGAAAAGCAAGTTTAATGTTTTCCTTTTGATCTATCCCATGGGAAAGACTTTCCCCTGGCTAGCCAGAGACAAAACAGGGCAAAACCCAGAAAACAGCTTTATTCCAAATGGAAGCACTCTCCAAAATCTGCATGTTGGTGGCCCCCTCTGTAAGAACCACCTTAACAAATGATCCCTCACCTAGAATATTGAAAAGCCAAGTATAGGGTTTCAAAAAAGCGTTGGAAGGCTTTTACCTTAATCAACTAGACAATACACCTCAAAAGAGCTCCGTTCCATTTTGTCACAATGAAAATGTTTGCTAATTTTCTTAGCAAAAAATTAGAAACAACCTAGAATAACCAACATTAGGGACATGGTTTAATAAGTGATGATCCATCAACAGCATGGAATGTGCAGTCATTAAAATAATTACAAAGACTGTAGAAATAAAAACATGCTTATGATATGATGGTCAGAGAAGATGTAGAATTCAAAATGATAATTATACCATAATAGCAAATATGCAAAATAATTTATGCCCATTGAAGGTAACATTCAGAAAGAGAAAACTGTTCATCTGTTCATGATGAATTATAGATGTTATGACTTCTAAATATCCTTTATCATTGTTATATCATCTGTTCAAATAAACATTCAAATAAATAAGAAGTAACTATTATGTCCTCTAGAAAAGAAATACTCATTTTCACAGTTGCTGAAAGCAAATGTTTTCTATTGTTAAATACACTTAAATGAAGGCATGGATGGGGATCCTAGTCCATTGGAATGCTCAACTTCTTCAACACAATAAGCAAAGGCATTCAGCAGCAATGTCTTCTAGCTGTCACAGGAACATATTTTGGGTACCTCTCCTTTAGCAATACCCCCTTTTTCTCCCTTTCCCTCCTCTAGTATTAGAAGCAGATGGCAGGAGCTGGTAGATCTGGAAGGGCAGCCCAGGGAGAGAAGAGATTCTAATATTAGGCTCCTAGGTGTTATACTAGTTTCACCTATTTATTTGCTTAAATTTATTTTCGATTTATTGTAACAACTGTACTCCATGAAAGGGAAGAAAGGAACTATTTTTATCTATAATCCTACCACTGAATACAATTTTTTAATGTATCTGTTCTCTGGAGATAGGTTTTATACAATGAAAATGTCTATACAATTGTGTGTTCTATTTTGTCTCTTAACATTATTGTGTTTAGATTTTCGGCGTTTATTGCAGTCCTCAGAAGTATGATTTTATTGCTTACATAATATTCCATTCAATCTATGTGGCTTAATTCTCTTAACTATTCTGATTTTGTTGGACATTTGGCTGTTACCTTTTTAAAAGATTATGCATAATGGCATTGTAAAATGTATTTGTATATATAGTTTTTTTTCCTTCTTTTGAATGATTACCTCATGAAAATTTCCAGGAGTGGAATTACTGTGTGAAAGGGCATGAATTTTTTTTATGGCTTCTGATATAAATTGCCAAATTGCCCTTCAAAAGAAATGTCCACATTTATCCTGCTGCTAATACTATTGTATGAGGATATCTTTCCATTCTCTCTCTCAGAGCTGAATCAACATGTGCTTGATGTTTTTTGCTACTTTAATAAGTATAAAATAATATCTCATTATTGTTCTTTAGTACCAGCACGATTGAATGAGTTAAATTATATCATCTAAGAACCCAATCTCAGATCTTGAATTAGAACTGGTGGCTCCCAACTCCTAGTCCAATGCTTAAAAAAAAAAAAAAAAA
>NW_016823823.1:33504-36122 GCF_001698545.2 Rhinopithecus bieti
TGTGTGTGTGTGTGTATGAATTGTGTGTTTCACACCTTTCCCAGCTGCCTAATGGTGTGAGTTGTTGCTGGAGAGAAGATGAAGAGAAAGGCGGCAACTACAAAAGGGTTGAAGTTACTCCCTGCCATATGTTGCTCTTCCACACTATATAAGAGATGCCAGGATGCCAGGTATCACAAAGTTAATCAATGAAAGGCAGAGCAAAACTGGAAGCTGATAAGTGCTGCTGAAAAATGGAGAAAACTATCAATGAAAAAACTCAGGCTTGCTTTTGATTTCTGGACCTGTACTGGTTTTCAGTCATACATAAAACCCAAAGGTATACAGGCACTTAATAGAAAATCAGTTACACAATATGTGAAGTGCTAGAAAAATTGGCAGAATTCTTCACAATCCTCCCTAATGTGATCCTGAAGTTTCCTAGTGAGCCTACTCGTGAGATTGTATTTACTTGTACTTTGTTGCCAGACAAGAATCAAGGTGTTGTATTTCAACCAGATGTCTTGAGCTGGGTTTTGCAAGATATCGTAGCAAACAGGGAGACATGTGTTTTCCTTTACACAGACCTTCTTAGACCATCACCAGCTGCTTTCAGTCTCATGGGTGGATCTCTCCAATTTTCAGATTTCCTAGCTCCTGAGGTTTTGGAAAAGCCACTCTTGGTTTCTTTAATCCATTTTGGGCATTGCTAATTCTCTTTTAGGTGTCAAATTACACTTCCAGCAGTTTCTTAGGCCATCCCTTAGGCTGCCTCCCTAACCTGGGCCCCAAGGGTTATGGGGCCTGCTGACCTTAAGGCAGTCTGATTGCAATAGTTCTCTTTAGTGTCAAGGAAAATTATGAAAGACTGAATGGGCAAAAAAGATTACTAGATGTTCTGACTTGTGCATTCTTCTGGGATATCTGCGCCTTTTATTGGCTTTGAGCTATTTAACAACTTTATAAGTGGTAAAAAACTGAAAATACTGCAAAATACTCTTATCCATAGAAATGCAAAGGAATTTTTTCTGATGCCATGCAATTGGTTATTGGCCTGGATATTGGATATTGACCAGTTTTGTATCTATCTGAAAACTCGATCCAGTATTCTTAATTGCCTGTAAGAGTCTATGTTCTTCAAATTCGCCTTTGAACTGGTTGTAGCATCTTACTGTTTCCCTAATTAAATAATGAGTTCAATAAAAATTTTTGACATGTGTTTCTTTTATATTTGCATGAGAGTCATGATTTGTTCTTTAAAAGTTATCCTTTAACACTAGCCTGCCTTTCTGCAGAGGCTTGCAGGTCCAAATGAGCCTCTCTTTTTGCCCTTTTGTCTGAACTGGAAGCATTTAGCTCTGTTAACCATGATATTTCAATTTAACTATTTTTAAAAAGTTAGAGAAGAATTCAAAATGACAACTATATTAGCTATAACTTCAACTAATATTTCCTCCGACCAGCTCTTCTCAGAATTCTATTCTCCAGCTTCCCCAAAAGACACTTTTGGAAGAAGCAATTTACTTTGATAGCAAGTTTTTGGCCCCATCAGAATCTGGAGAAAAGCTCCCTGACTTGTTACAATCTCTCCCTTTGGAGGTTGGGGCTTCTCACAAGTCAGGTGGTCATTTCTCTGTAAGTTTTTACCTTTCTGTAGTTTTATGTAAAAAACAATTGTTCTATGTAGAAACTTTTCATTTCGTCCTCAAATTTCGTGATTTCTAGTTGATTTCCTATTTCATGCTTTTAGCTCAGCAGAAGTAAAACGAAAGTAATTCATGTGTTTTGAAAATGCCTTAAGATTGTCAGGTATAGATATGTAAGGTAGTAGCTTGAGGGGAGAGGGAGGAGCAATTGGTTCTAGTTCAGCTCATTCATTAACTTAATGGGCATGATTCTTGGCCCTTCTGGGCTTCAGTTTCTTCTTTTGAAATTGGTTGGACTGGACTCAGTGGTCTCCTAAGGGTCTTCCAGTTCTGACCTCTTGAGTTAGTTATAAAAGCTGAGAAAAAAAATGCATGTGAGTTTTGGAACTCTGGAGGTTAAAGTAAAACTCTGCTAAACTTGAGTTGTTACACCTGGTACTGCAGGCCTAAGGCCTTTGGGCCCAGGAGCCCAAGATCTGGTGGGTAGTAGTGATGCTTAGGTCATATAATTTCTCAGGGCTGCCAGCTCCTTCCCTCTCAGCAGCCACTCTCCTTTCTCAAGCAATCTGGCACATTCCTAAGGGCAACTTCTTTCCCACAGGCATGGGCTTGGTGTCTCAAGTCCTGCTTCTGTGGGTTCTGCTTTCTGTTGCTACAGAAAGCTTAGTTTCCAGTCTTTTCACAAAGGAGTCAGTTTGTGGAAGCTTATTCTTCAGTAGCCATTGCTGTAAAGCACATTTCAGTCAAGCAAAGTCTGTGTTCCCAGTGTTAATCGAAGATAGGTCACAATAGGAAAATAAAATCCCTAAGTTGACTGAACTGAATTTATATGAAAAGAAGGATTAAGATAGTGGTCAAGACTGCTGTAGGTCTATGACATGCTGGATTTGGCCTCCTGGGTATTCATTTATTAGTTCACACAGTTCACTGAAGTTCTGTGAGCTGTGAGTGCCTATAGCTAGTGCTCAAAAAAAAAACTCTTTGAGAGGCGCA